>NW_019239286.1:71442-121867 GCF_002742605.1 Olea europaea var. sylvestris
CCATGGAAACATAATAGAAAACATTCAATTTTTTATTTCATTAAATCCACCTGTAATAAGACCAGGGAGACTTTATATATATATATATATATATATATAATGAAATAGAATCCTTATTTTGTAATGAAATTTTAAACTAGCATAATAAAATTCCTATAAGATATTAATTGAAAAATGGTAATTTAGCACAACATGTCATTACTTTTCAATATTACTGTGCAAAACATTCATACCATTCAATTTTATTTTTTTTTACCCTTATTTTCATATTTTATTGTGACAATCATAATTTTCATCCATTTTCTCAATTAAAAATTAAAAAATGACAAATACACCCTCCTACTTAAATAAAGTGAAAAGGAAGAAAAGAAAAATAAAGAGGAAATTGCAACTATACTTCCAATTTTTTTTTTAAAAAATACAAATAAATAATTAAAACAAAATAAAATAAAATAAAAAACAAAAAACAAAAATCACTTTCTTTCCTACCCATGAAACCACCACTTTCACTCATTGGAAACACTGCTCAACTGCCACCTTAGCCATCGGATACCACCATGCAGCCCTCCATCCCGTCGTCACAACACACCAGCCTACCACCCAAACTCCAATAGATTTAGTTACGATTAGAAATTTGCTTTCAAAATTTCTTCTTTCTTTTGAAGGAATTATAATAATTTCTTTATGGTTAGAGCAAGATAGGCCATATAAGAGTGGTAATATATCGATCATTTATTTGATTTTCTAATTATTAGTTTTCTTGCTGCAGTAGTTTTTTAGCTGGGTAAATATCCAATGTATTTAATACAGTCGTCTAACGAAGCCAATGACTAGCTCTCACGATATGTAAGAATTTGTCTACGATTTGATGGCTATTCGATTGAGAAAGTACACTATAGAATAGCCCAATCTTAATTTTCTTTCCACTTCCTGGGATCAAGAGGTAGGAAACTGTCAATGATAAAAGTACACAAAGGGAGAATGCAACCCACTATAGTTCACTCCAAAAAGGCTTAGGAAGGAGTAGCACACTCTCCTAGGAAGGATTGTCCCGTCAACAATGGTGAGTGAGTTACATAGGCTCGTTAGTTATACCAATCTAGATAAAGAGATGGGGGTAGGATCTTCCTTCTTTCAGGCAACATAGATGCTCATGGTGCGGTGGTCGAGCCTAACTTTTAAGCTCAACTTCATCTTTTTTAGTCTTTTTTCGAATCCCAATCTCTGCCAGCCAAGACTACACTTGCTACGTGACTTGCTGCTTACTTTTGAGTAATTTATAGGCACCTATCGACAACCTGAACCATTGTTGCTAACGTTCTAGTAGTTTACCAGGTAAAAGAGCTAAGCAAGGAAGGGAATAAAGAATTTGACTAGTGATAAAACGGAAGCATGGATAGTAAGTTGATATTAGAAAGTATCATGTATATACACAATACCGACTTCAAATGCAATCCGTTCTGCTAGTTCATGATGGATAGTTGTCAAGTAAGTAAGGGTTCGAAGGAGGAAAGGCTAGCACTGATTATCTTTTCTAGTTGTGATTTTCAGGATTCCATCAAGAAAAGAATAAGCTTCTACTCGATACCTTACCAAATCAAGAAAGTACTTATAGTTGTCTAGTTCATTAAATATAGTATTAAGAATACTGTAAGAATTTGGTATAGCTCTTTAAGAAGAACCTAAAACTTAAAAGAAAGGGAGACTAATACTAAGCTCTTTAATGCTAGTTATCTTTATCAAGTATGAAATAGAATCAATACAAACCATGACGGCCATATAGAAAGCGGAAAAAGTCTTGTAAGGCAAGCAAGGAAGCATTAGCTCCTAATCCATAAGTCAGACTGCCCTAACCTACTAAGAAATGGAGTAAGAAAGCTAGTATTAGTTCAGTAGGCTAGCACCAAGCTATAGAGTTGTGTTTTGAAAGTCTTATTGATGAATTAAAGTAGATCGGTACCAAATCAAGTTTAAAAGAAACATGCAAGCACTTCAATAGTCTTCTCTTGATCCACTATGCATTAGGCAAGTTAATAAACAAATGCCTCAGAATAAGGAATAAGGTAGGCTCAACAAAAGAGAAAAAGAGAGCAGAGCAAGAGCGTCCATCCACTGGAAGAAAGAATGAATAAGGCAAGCCAGATAGAAAGTACAAGCAGGCAAGATTACGTATGAGTGGAAGCTTTCTCCAAAGCAAATTTCGATGAGTAATACTAGCAACAAGTAGATCATAGACTAACTCGTAGCTATAATCCTTTAATTCGCCATGATCTTTCTTCTCTTATTCCATTTTTAGTGCTTAAGAAAGCATAGCAAATATATAAAAGCATCTAACATCCCAATTAAGGTACGTATGCACCCCTTCCCCACCCTTGCTTCACTCTCGTGCTAACAGGCTTGTTGGTAGAGCTTGCTCACAAAAAGCTGAATTACTTTCCCTTGCCTGCTTAAACAGGCCTTTCTCACTGTCTTGCTAGCTTGCCCGTCACTTGCTTCTATTTGAATGTCGACTGGTGGCTATCCTTGCATGCTTTCCTTATTTTCTCTTCCTTTTGGTCCTTTCCTATGAGTGTAGGATACTAGCTTGACTTAGTAGGAGACTAGGACTGGCATATAGAAAAGAAGGCCTTAGTTCTGAAGGGTAATAGCAAGGCACTTTTGCCCATAAGGCTCGCAAGGACGAGCATTTTTTGGGCTTTTCTTAGGAAAGAAAGTAGCCTGCAGATGTAAAAGAATTATGATTGGCTTACTATTTGAAGACTTACAATTGGAATGGAACAATAAAATAGATCCTACAATGGCACTTAAGAGAGGTAAGAAAGACTATTTATTTCAAATAAGAAAAATTTATCTGGCTCTTTATAGTCTGAGATTTGGATATTGACTATTCTGCTTGAAAACTAGCTTGAAGGTGACTAGTAAAAATGAAAGTATTTACTCCTCGGACAATGCAAACCAATAATAGGAATCGAGCTAGAAAATGGACCTACCTAGCCCTTTCCTTTATCCTCGCCTAAAGGTAAACTTTTGAAAAATGCGAAAGGAGCCCTCATCTTTTTGAAAAGACCAAAGATGATTTCAATTTTTCCTAAGTTTTATATATACTTTTAGTTTCTTACTACATTCATTCACTACAAGAAAAGAATCCAGGAAAAAGTCACCTTTCCTTTTTTGTTTAAAGAAGACATCTTTTTAGCCATATTTTCAATGTAATCACATTAAGAGTCATGCAAGCTTCAAGCAAGGGTTTCTCATCAATCCTTCAAAGAAGATCCCTGAAAAGAAAGAGAAGTAAACAGTTTGATCCCTTGCAAGCAGGGGATTTGGACAAGTACAAAGACTCAAGATGAGCTCCTTAGCACTTACTCCATCAGCAATAGATGACCTTTCTTAGGCACCTGACTGACTTTTCCTCCCAACTTTTCGTAAAGTGCTTAGAATGGCCCATGCTTACGTATAACTTCATTGGTTGGTTTGGCCTCTTTCCTTCATTTGAAAGAGATCCCAAGTATAGTGCATATTCACTCTAAATCGGACCTTGCACTTTCAGACTGATCCTTTTAGTGCTTAGTTAGTCCAGCCTTTGAGCGAGATCCAATGACGAAGATTCAAGATCTTCTATCTATAAGATTGACCAAAGTGGAATGTTGACTTACTAAGGGCAGGGTTAACCGAACTGGGCAACTTTAGTTGGTTTCATTTCCAAACAGAACTTCAACTTCCTTAAAAGGGACTAAATCGGCTAAATCAAGACAATAGTGATTTCTCGAGAGCCAAATCAAATCAATGTTCTGGAGCAAGAAAGGTGTCGAAAGACTAGCTATAAGAAAATATTCTATTCTATATGCTAAAGCCAAGAGCCAAGCTAACCCAATAAAGGAAGAAACCTGCCAAAGCTTGGGTGGGAGTTAAAGAGTTCGGATAACAAGAAAATGTCCTTTAGTAGGTACTATAAGGTAAGGAGGAATGAGATACAACTTAAGCTTGAGAGTGGAGCTTCTCTTCTTGACAGGCCTACTTTTCTTTGTTCAACTAGGCTTGTTTGCTTGACAGGTCCTAGTAGGCGCAGGAGAGAAAACAAAGCATAATAGTCTTCAGTCTAGCATTCTTGTAGTTCAAGAGTGAATAAGGAAGTTCCTTCTTACATGTCAATTTGCAACTACATTATTTCACTACACCCACCCTCCGACTTGATTATTAATCTATTTTATATTAGCTTTACATTACGAAATGCCTTCTCGGAGTTTAAGAGAAAAGCCTAGAACCTCGATCTAGGGCTGAATAACAACTCATATGTAAGCATACACACTTCGACTAGAACTCAAAGCAATCATAGCGCTAATCCCTTTAACTACATAACAATTATTGCAGATCCGGGCATTGTGTGGTTGTTTTGCAAGATCTCACTTTCATTTCATAGAGTGGATCAAACATTTGTTTAGCTTGATTCGTTGGTGTAGTCACTTCATCATCTTATGATTTGAAACTCGACTCTGCTTACGCAAACAACATAGTTGTTGCTTGGTGAGTCATTTTTCCTTTATGCGCTCATTCAGTTTTCTAGTAGAGAGATCTATCTGCATCTGAAAAGTGGTACATTACTGGACAAAAGTGAGTTGGATAGACACATAACGTCATCCACACTGCTAATTGGTTAGGCGATTTCTCTTCTACACTACAATATTTTACTCTAGCACAGCATACTTCGGTCCAGGGGTACCACGTAGCAATCTTTTCAAGCAAGACCCAGTAAACAACTCGTTGAACTCTTCTTAGATTAGCATGAATCCCTAGGGACAGAGAACTTCAGTCTATCTTTTCCCAAATCATTAAACCTCACTGAATAACATTGGTCTTATTTTTGTTCAAAGAGATTATTCAACCAAGATTGATTCTATCAAGGCAACTCTCTTGATCTTGATGTTAAACTAGTTAATTATAAGTTAGAGGAAAATCAAGCTCCATTCTTGAGTCTCGAATCAACAAGTGGATTGACTGTTCTCAACCTGGCATGATTGCACTCACTTTTTGGTTGACTATCTCTCTTAATCCCCCCATCCTGAAATCTTGGGTATCTATAGTTGCATTTAGCTAGACCTCTAAGTTTCCTACGTCGATACCAGAAGGACTACAACTACTGTGAGGATGCTAAATAGCTCCGGCACAGTTACTTGAGTTAAATCGGGAATGCAAGCCCAAAAGAGACTTAATCTTATAAACAACGATGGGAAAATGTTGCAAGGAAAAAAAGACTGGTGCTTCGCAAGCTCTCAAAGAAAGGCTAACACGTGAAACTGGCATTTCATGCAATTTGACACGAGGACAGGAAACACTTTGATAAACAATATGACTTATTCCCCTTTCGGGGGACCTTTCAAACCTCGGCTTATGCAAACTTACTCCTGAGACTATAAAATTACTCGTGCCAGTCAGCTCCTTAGCAATTTTGATCGTTTTGACCCTTTTACCCCAAGTCAAAGGGTTTTTCATTAACTATTCCTAAAGCTCTACTCGTCACTTCGAAATGCTCTTTTCGTAGGATGACTAGGGGCCAGCCCAAGAAAGTTAATGCGAGGTTTGGGAGACAATAGGACATTTGAAAAAATTAGGGACCAGAGGCTTAGTACAAGGCGATTCTCATTATGTCTTGGGTCAAGTACACGATGATAAACCGAATCTAACAGAGATTTGGTGGAAAAACCAAACATAGTTATAACATCATTCAATCTTATTTCTTAGTACGCCACCTCCTAAGAAGAGAAACGAGTGCTTTTCAGCTAAAAGGTAGGGACCTCGCAAACATTTGGAAATGGGAACATTATAGCTACCACCTTGTCTTTCTAGTTAGACTATACTACAAAACTTTTATTGGCCTTTCACAGCCAATTCGCAAGCACAGTCTTTTGATAATAGAGGATTTCTTACTTGCTTTGGAATGAGAATTTTTTAATGAAAATGGACGCTTCGAGATCCAAAGATTTCTATGAAAAATCAGATCGACTAAAACAAGTATTCGATCTCGATTCGTAGCCCCATCATCTCCTACTTGAGGCTTCTTTAGAGATTTCTCTTCCCTTAGGGATGAACTTTTTTGGCTTTACTCTAGAGTCTAGGAGGACATGATGGACTTATACGTATACTTCTCCTCTAGATCCTGAAGATGAGCATCTTGGGTCAGGCGGTGAGATATCTATAGCAAAAATGGGATTTGAAATAATTTTCTCAAGAAACAGTCCTTCGGCCTCAATCCTCTTTCCTTCGATTTGGTCAAAACATTAACGACGATAGTGATGACTTTGCATGCACGAATTTCAAGCATTAATGGAGCGTAGATGACATGACCCCTGTTGTATGAAGCCATGGTCTTCCTAGCAGCATATTTAAAGATGACTTGATGTCATAGATTTAGCTGGCCCTATTTTCAGCTTAATTAGGGTACTGCTCACCGTATCTCTTGACAAATCGTCATAAGCTCTCATCCCTACCGCAGATGGTGTAAATGACACCGGATCTAATCTAGTTATATTGTTGATGAAAACAAAGGTCGAATACGACTCAATCAAAGGCACAAATAAAGTGAGAGCATATAGAATAGTCTTCGAAAGAGAAGGAAAAGAACACCCTAATGAGAATTAGGCTTGATGAGGCGCGCTCTAGGACAAGGGACGAGAGAGCATTAAGCTCCTGGCAGTCTAGTGGGACAAGACATAGCTAACGTTTAGGTCATCTTCTTGGCAACAAACAACCACTTCTTTATCTTTATTCGTCTTCTACTCTTCTTTTCCCTCATCGGATGGCTTGTCACTTTTCGATGACTATTTCTAGGTCCCAAAAGATCCATGGAGTCGGATCCAGTGAAATTAAAGAGAAAAAGCTCTTCTTTTCTTCTTCTTGAATGGTAGTCTTCTGAGATAATGACACGGATTATTTTTTATGGTGGATATGAGGTATCTGTGGTTGTGGAAGCAACAAACAGACCCCTTCTGAGGTCGAGGGTCCTTGAAAATCCCCACGTTTTATATTGGGGTTTGATGGAGCATCCTCTTGAGGCACTATCATTTTTCTCATCTATTAGATCAAATATCTTGTACTTAATAATTCCATTTATTTTGATTTCATCATTAAGATGCCCAGGAACTTGATGGAAAGTGCAATAGGCCGACATGTTTTAGTAAGGTGGGACATGATCTGGCACTGGTTTTGGCATCAGGAGTTGAACAAAGCCTTTGTCCAAAAGCAACGAAAGGATCTGGCTCAAAGGTAGCTTTAATGGGGGTGAACTGGAGAAAAGGTTTGTTATTCCCTTTACGAGGGACTTGTGTGGTTTTCTAACTTTGGTTTTTGTTTTTGACATTCTGATTTTGTAAAATTACATTCCAAGGTAAAGGTTCGAAACTACACTATGAAAAATTGGCTATCGAGAAAGATAAATCATAAGTTAATAGACGATTCTCTGTATCTTATAGGGCTCTTTTTCTATGGATAGAAATTTCTTCTGAATAAACTAATAATCTATTTTCATATTCTCCGATCAAAAATGGGAAAACGATACTCATTTTTCTCCGAACAAGAAAGCAACTAAAGGGCTACTAAGAACTCAAAACTCAAGGCTCGGCTCCAGCACTCCTGCATTTGTCATGAAGTAGAAAGAGACAAGAGCATATTCTTCAAATCCAAAATGTACGCTCTTCCAATTCCTTCTCATCATAAAGCTATAGTGCTACCCCGAAGCATTCTCAAGACTACTTTGTTAAAATGAAAATCAAATCAATCTCCTTTGAATAGAAGTTAGGGCATTCACTAAGCATAAGCCCTTTTCCCGACATTTTTCGATTCTTAATAGCATATAAAGAGTTTAGCACTAAAGGGGAAGAGGTAGAGTCTTTATTCTTCTTTGTTTCTTAACTAATAACCAGAAAAAGTCTTCCTTCGCATCTGGTACATTGTATAGTTGATCACGACTGTTTTTAGGAGTGATCCTTCCCTCTAATCATAAGAAAAGAAAGGTTTTGATTCATCTTTGCTTAAGTAAAGAAAGCTTTATCAGGCTTCTATCTGATTACAACAGTCTAATTAGAAAGTGTATGTTTACGTCAGACAAGGATGTGTTGATCTAATTTGGTTAGAACTCAATAGTGATGAGGGTCAAGTAAGGGATTAGAAAGTTTCTATAATGACTGGTTGGTTACATAGCAGTTATTGTATGTTGATGGCATGCTATTAGCAGCCAAAAATAAAGAAGATGTCAGGAAGGTGAAAGCTTAGCCTTTGTGTGGAGTTGGAGATAAAAGACTTGGGTATAGCAAGGAAGATTCTTAGTGTAGAGATATTAAGGGATGAAAAGCTAGCAGGTCGTATTTGAGGCAGAAAAGGTACATTGAAAAGGTATTTCGTAGATTCAATATGCTTAATACAAATGCTATCAGTACTCTCTTGGCTACCCACTTTAAATTGTCATTTAGCTCGTGCCCTCAGTCAAATGAAGGCATTGATTATATGCCTTGAATTCCTTATTCAAGTATAGATGGATCGCTTATGTATGCGATGGTTTATTGATAAATATAGTTCACTCATTGTTTTAATGTCTCTTAATGCTTATTTGTGTTGTTTATTTTTAATACTTTTAATTACTTGATCACTAATTGAATTAATTAATTGCATAAGTTTCGGCACTCAAGAGAGGAAACTTAGGTGTGATATTAGAATAACAAAACCTAGGAAATTATAGATTTCGAGAGAAAGTATAATTCATTTGAAGCAAGTTCCACAAAAGAATCAGAAACTTGATAATTCTTAGTTATTAGATTCAAAATAGAGATATTAGAATAAAATTTTAAGAATAGTTCTTACTCAGTACTCGAGAATAGTAGAATTAAATTAGGGTTCTTGCTTATAAATTTGAAAAAATTTATTATTGAGAAACATAGTTGATAGTTAGGTGAAATTACAACCCTAGGCTTTTTCATCTTGATTGTTTCTTCTAAATTGGATTGAAATAGTTGGATTCGTTACCATATTCATCATTAGACTAGTTAATGATATTGATTATAAAATTCAATCGTCTAGATAAAATAAAAGTTGTTCATTATAGTACTTAGTAAGAAATTGAATTTCTATCCATTTGGGTTCGACGTCTATACTTGATCTTTATATTACTTGCGTTATATTTACGTTACAGAAAAAGCATAATAAATTTTTGGCGCCATTGCAGGGGATTGATATGTTTGATTTTTACTAATATTATTACTAATTAGCTTTTGTTTTAATTTAGACTTCTTCACTTTTAATAGTTTACTTACTTTTATTTTAGCAGTTTATGCGAAGAGCGTTGAACTTTGAACTACCATCGATTGATCCTAAAATTGAAATAACCTTTCGATTTTTAAGGGATATCAAAAAAAAACAAAATTAAAGCAATGACAGAACAATCAGAACAAGTAGCAAATCATAACCAACAGCGGCTATTAGAGATTATGTCCAACCAATTTGTCAACAACTACTCCGGTATTGCATGCTATGGCTACTAATAATTTTGAAACTGGAGCTAGGGTTGATCCACATGATGCAATAGAATTAGTTTGGAAAATCTCCATGAGATGACCCTAATGCTCATCTAGCTTTTTTCCTCGAAATCCGTAATACACTAAACATGAATGGCATCATTGAAGAGAGTACCAGACTCCGTCTATTTTCTTTCTCCTTGAGGATAAAGCCAAAGTATGGTTCCAATCATTATCATATGGATCCATCAATTAAAGCAATGACAGAACAAGCAGCAAATCATAACCAACAGCGGCTATTAGAGATTATGTCCAACCAATTTGTCAACAACTACTCCGGTATTGCATGCTATGGCTACTAATAATTTTGAAACTGGAGCTAGGGTTGATCCACATGATGCAATAGAATTAGTTTGGAAAATCTCCATGAGATGACCCTAATGCCCATCTAGCTTTTTTCCTCGAAATCCGTAATACACTAAACATGAATGGCATCATTGAAGAGAGTACCAGACTCCGTCTATTTTCTTTCTCCTTGAGGATAAAGCCAAAGTATGGTTCCAATCATTATCATATGGATCCATCCCTACTTGGGATGATTTGTCCTAGAACTTTCTAACTAAATTCTTTCCTTTTCCAAGCCAGCTCAATTGTGGAGTGATATTTGCTAGTTCAAACTTCAAACAATTAGACTTCAAACTATTCTATGAGGCCTAGGAGAGATTCAAAGAATTACTTAGAAGATGCCATCAACATATTTATCAGAATTACATGCAGAAAGAGATCTTCTACAACGGATTAAATGTTCAGGAAAAACAGTAGGTGAATCTACAATAGGTGTTACTTTGATGTCTAAGACTATAGATGTTTCGTTTCACTGCTGGAGGAAATAGCCATTAACAACTATCAATGGCCAATTGAGTGACCAAGTGCAAAGAAAGTAGCTGGTCTTTATGAGGTTGATCCCATTACAGCCCTTACAGCTTAGATGGCATCAATCACAAATTAAATAGCTACTTTAATTTCACATAGGACTTAATAGAAAGTGGTATCTGTTATATCTGATTCTACATCACATCATGAGTCTGATATTGATACTTAGCAAACCAATACCATCCAAGGGTGCAAAATCATGAGAAACTTTCATATGGTAACACTGAGAGTATACTCCAACCTCTACCTAGGTTCAATAACCCAAGTTCTAAAGAAAAGCCATCACCAAAGGATATCGTGGGATCCTTAATTTCAGAAACAATGGAAAAATTCAATAACAATGAGTTACGACTAGACAACATTGAGACTCATATGACTAACATGGGAAGGCCATAGTGAAAAATCTAGAATTGCAGATTGATCAACTAGCAACAATAAAAAACACCCAACAGAAAGGAAAATTTCCCAGTAACATAGACGTAAGCCTACAAAAGCACTACAATGCCATTACTTTGAGAAGTCGTAAGAAGATTGAAGAGATTCGGCCTAAAGAGGCTTTAGTGTTGACACCTACTTCAAATCATATTGAAGAAAAGCTGGTTGAAAAGCAAAAGACTGAGGCAAAGATAATAGAAAAGGCTTCTAAACCTAACTTAATATCATTCTCGAACAATCTACCAATCTTGAAGCTAGCATCGCCATATCCATAGAGATTCTTAAAGAAGAAGTTTGATGAGCAATTTGCAAAACTCGTGGAAGTTTTCAAGAAAATCCACATCAACATTACTTTTGCATATGCCTTGGCACAAATGTCGAATTATGCCAGGTTTTTGAATAAAGTGATTTCAAAGAAAATGAAGTTGGAACAGTTTGGAACAGTGATAAAGAAGAATGTAATGTCATTCTCTGGAAGATACTCTCTCAGAAACCAAAAGATTCGAGTATCTTCATTAGTCCTTGTACAATTGGCATTTCTACTTTTGCTAAGGCATTATGTGACATTGGAGCTAGTATCAATTTGATGTCCCCATCAATATTCAAAAAAATTGGGTATTGGAGAAGTGAAGCTTGCTACCATCACTTTGCAACTAGCTAATAGATCTATTACATGCCCCAGAGGTATCATTGAAGATATATTTGTAAAGATAGACAAGTTCATCTTTATGGTGGAGTTTTATAGTTTTGAGATGGAAGAGGATCAAGAATTACCACTAATTCTTAGTTAGCTTTTCTTGGCAACTGGAAAAGCTTTGATTGATGTATAAGGAGGAAAATTAACACTACGGGTTAATGAAGAGCTAGTGATATTCAACACCTATCAAGCTAAGAAATTTCCAAAAAATGTCCATATTTGACGTATAGTCCAATAAATTGATACAATGATGGGAGAAAAATACAAAAGGAAATTGTTAGATGACTCTCTATAGCAATAAATTACAACTGGTTATTGTGATACATCTAATGCTGAAAGATATACAATGAGTAGAGAAGTGGTTGTCATTCTCTTAACTCATGAACCTCACCCACAAGAAGTAAACAAGAACTACACAAAAGAGTCTTTGAAACCTCATGACATTGTTTAATCAAAAGAGGTTTTGTGGTTATACCGGAGTTGAAGCAGCCTCCTAATCCTTGTGGCCATGTTCTATTAAAGAAAAATCCTGAGCAAGGAAAAAGTTTGGAAACGTGAAAGAAGTGCCTCTTGAAAATCCAATCTAGGGCATTCCAGCAATGTCAAGCTAATAACATTAAAGAAGCTCTTCCTTGGAGGCAATGAAAGCGTTCCATCTATCTATCTCTTTTCTTTAGATCATTGGTTTATAATTTTATTAATAGTTTCTTAATAAGGGTTTTTTCTTGTAGGTTAAGTCTCAAGTATGGAAGAGAAGCTAGAATCAACATCCAACATCTATCAATCCACCATGCATCACCATAACGCTGATAGTAATGAAAACAACCAATATTTTAGCTTAGGGAAGTCTTCCTCATTTTTTTTTTTTTTAAATTTCACATTATGGACAATGTTTAGTTTAAGTTTGGGGGTTGAAATATTAATTGTCTAATTGCTTAGTTGTTTTGTGTAAAAAAAATTATTTTATGTGATTTGTGTGTGTTAAAAAATTTGTTTTACAGGCTTGTGTGAAATTAGATAGTCTTTTTGGCTATAATGTATATACCTATGATTCATTACATCTTTAACCTTATATAGCATAATTTGGGTTCGAGCCGGTAAAAGAGATAGTTTGGGCTTGTGGTAATTCCATGCATGTTGAAAAGAAATATTGGTGTGGAGTGTTTTTAACTTTCAAGTATGAATTAGGTGATGATCGTATGCTAAGAATCTATCCCTTTTATTTTTACTTTTCCTGTAAAGAAAAAGAGCATTGCATTTGTTGACTCTACACCTCACGCCGACACCTTTTTTGCTCAAGTTAGTAAGTCCATTAGGTTATCTCAAAATTTGATACCCTTTGCCTTTTAAAGTTGGAGAATCATCGACTAAAAGCTTATTAAAAGGGTCGAGAGGAGAAAAAATGTGAGGTTGATCTTATATTGAAAAGAAAATATCAAAATAGGCAAGGAATTATGCAATTGTGAAATAATTATTGGGACTTAGATAGCTAATTGGTTTGAATTGTTTAGTATAAATTTGATTGTTGAAGCACTCATAATTAGGGAGATGTGTGTGGCGAGGGTGTGGCTATTGATGGGATATTTTTTGCTAAACAATGCTGCTAATGAAAGCATTCTACTCTGGTAAAGCCAACAATCATTCAGTAAATTGTCTTCTTAACAAGCCTAGGTGCTAATTGTCGTGATTATCACGTGTATAAATTTTTGACATTGCTGGTTAGACAAAACCAAATTTGAATGTTGTAAGAAATTGTTATTTGAAAATAAACTTTAGAATATACTATTGGGAAGAGAATAAAATAAAATAAGTTTGGGGTGTGAATATCACGAGAGAAAAATGAAATATTTCAATTTTTTAAGGTCGGAATTGAGTCAACTTGTGAATGTACAGCGCTACACTTGTTTATTCAAGGACATATACAAACCTACTTTGCATTGAATAATGAGAATTTAGCTTTTACATCATAACTTTGAAATAGGCCATAAATTTGATAATCATATTTTTAATCCTGAACCATAAAGGCAAGCTACCTAGCTAAACCTATTTAGGTGAGTTTTAGTTTGTATGTGTTTCACGACTCTTTTCTTCTTGTTTTGTGTTTGCTAGAGTACTGGCAAAGTACTAAGTCTAGGGTGTTTGGCGAGTGAGGTTTACTCATTGTTTTAATGCCTCTTAAGCTTGTTATTTTGATTGTCTTTATGAGTTTTTTTAGGAAGTCTTAATGTTGTTTTATAGGCAAGGTAGATTGGTGAAAATGGTGAATTGTAGAGCTTGAAAATGAACCAAAGATGAGATTTATATGGAATTGGAAGTGTGGAAGAGGACAAAGAAAGTAGCTAAAATCAAAGGGGCAAAATAAGGGGAAAATCCAGCAAGATGGCGCCCAGGTGCCAAGCAAACAGAAGAAAAAACATGAGTTTGGTGCCCAACCCCATACTCACGCAAAAACACAAGACCAATGGCGCCACGGCGTCAACAAGAAATACATCATAGAGGCACCAAGAAATTGTCGTTGTGAGAAGTGTTTTGAATTTTTTGGATTTCTTTTAAGCAAACACTTTCTAACTATAATTCAACAATGCAAGAACCAAGAAATCAAGCAAGGAGGCAAGAAGAACATCAAAGAGGAAATTGATTAATGCGTCAAATGAGTTTTTATTTCTTTTTCTCTTTATATTGTCAATTGTGTTGTTTAAATTTCTTCTTCCGTCATGAACTGAACTTCTAATTTGGAATTTGATGGAACCAAAACATGAGTCTATGGTTTGATTTTATTATAGTTATTTCTTTGAGATTTTCTAATTATATTCATTTGTGTTATTTATTCTAATGTTTTTAATTACCTGATCACTAATTAGATGAATTGATTGTTTGAGTATCAACATTCTAGAAAGGAAAATTTAGACGTGATCATAGAATAACACTATCTAGGAAATTATAGGTTTCGAGAGAAAGAGAATTCATTTGAAGCACATTCCATATAAGAACTACAAACTTAATAATTCTTAGTTATTCGATTCAGAATAGAGATATTAAAATTAATTTCTAGGAATAACTTTTACTCGGCACACAAGAGAGTGAATAAAATTAAATTATAGTTCTTGCTTATAAACTTGAGAAGATTTATTAGACATAATTATATAATTGAGAAACATAGTTAATAATTAGGTGAAATCACAACCCAGACTTTCTCATCTTGATTAATTATTCTACATTGCATTGAAATAGTTGGATTCATAATCACATTCATCATTACACTAGTTAATAATATTGATTCGAAAATTCGATCTTCTACAGAAAATAGAGGCAGATTATTATAGTACGTAGTAAGAATTGAATTTCAATCCATGCGGGTTTGATATCAGCACTTGATCTTTATATAGCAAAACTTGACACTGTACACTTATGGTATATTTACGAAATAGAAAACGCATATATCTGTATATGTCCAAATTTGGCACAGGCAATTAATACAATTAGCGTATACATGGAAAATCCTAGAAAAAAAACGTTGGAAAGCAGCTCAATGAATATTTAGATACTTGGAGAACTCTACAAATGCTTGTCATTTAGTAGAAATATAGATGGAGCCATTAGGTATGTGGATTCAAATTATATAGAGAATCTTGATATGAGGAGATTATTAACATGGTATGTGTTCACCCTTGCAGGATGTGCTATCAGTTGGAAGGCTACTTTGCATAATAAAGTAGCATTGTCTATAACAGAGGCAAAATACATTTCCATTATAGAGGCATGTAAGGAGGTTATATGGAGGATGGGTTTGATTAGTGAAATCAGTAAAGACTTGCAAATTTCAATAGTGTACTGTGATAGTCAAGGTGCTATTTTTCTGACTAAAGATCATATATTTCACGAAATGATTAAGCACGTTGAAGTAAGGTATGACTTTGTGCTGATGTAATTACTCGTAGTGATATTCTAGTTAGCAAGATTGACACCAAGGAAAATCCAACTGATATGATAACAAATCTCATTTCCATTGCTAAGTTTGAGCATTGCTTGAACTTGGTTTGTGTTTGTCATTGATTAAACTCATCGTGGCTTATTTAAAAGAAGGGTAGTAGTGTTTGTTTAGTAAGAGTGTTTGAAATTCCTTGTATTGAAATTTGATTCAAGGTAGAGATTTGTTGTAATGTAATTGAAATTCTATTGGATAATTAGAGTTTTGGTTGAAGTGGTCTTAAAGAAATTAAAGTTACATTGGGTATGGAGTTTCGATTGGAAAAGGACCTTGGATAGGTCATAAGAAAATTTTGGGACTCTTGGAATCAGAGACTAACTCCCTAGTGCCATGGTCGCGATGCATAGGCACCATCGGAGGCTTTGGAAACAAATTCATCCCAAGAGACAGCACCCCAACACCATACGTACTTGCACTACCACTCACTTAACACGAGTCTGCCGCTTAAATAGCAAGCACCACTCGCTTACCACTATCTAGTGCTTGAGCGGCATATTTAACCAGCCCAAGCCCATTTAGCATTCTGATGTATTCTCTCCACTCCAATTCGTCTAAAAATCTATTTTAGGGCTTATATATGAGCAGCCATGCCTTGTATTGAAACACAACATTCATACAACATTTTGAGAGATTTAGATCTTGATCGACAGTATTGAGATCTTGATCGTAACACATTCATTATTGATTCATAATGAAATACTTCTCCTCTACCCATAGTTTTCCATCTTGAGTTTTCATGTAAAATCTTGGTGTTCTTCTTTTGAATTTGTTATTTCATCTTGCTATTATCTTACACTAAATATGTAACATGACTCGTGATTAAAAGGTACTTTTCTGTAAAGTAAAAAAAAAAAAAATTGTAAGTGAAAAGGAAACGTCAAGCAATGTGCAAACATAAATTTGACTTACTTTTAACCACATTTTTTACGACTGTGAATGAATATAAAGAAAAATAAAAATTGAGCTAAGGCTTGTTTTCAATAAATTTCAAATTTACAATATCAATGTTGTTTTGCTTTCTTTGATTGAAGTGTAAATGAGATTAATAACCAATTTAAGTAGATTCTAAGCAAATCTAAACAAGTTCAGATGGAGCTTATCACTAAACTTTTACCAATTTATAGTAATATATAGATTCGATTTTCTTTTCTTTTCTTTTCCCTTTTTTTTTTTTTTTTAACCAAGCATCCCTAATTATAAGTTTTACCATTCAACTTCTTATGGTATTTGCTATGTTAAACAAGGATGTGGCAATAGCTATACTAGGAAAGATTGATCAGATATTGGCACCAAAGGGGATTTCCATGACTATTGCTCCGCTAAGTGTTGTAACTCAGAGCAAGTTTCGATTTTTCGGAATTGCAAGTTTGAAGATTTATATATCACTTTTGGAGGAGAAGCAACGTAAGGATAGAGTTGTAATAAAGGAGCAGAGAAGGTCAAAATTTTATGGTTTGGAAGGTTCGATGATCAATTTTGGTGCAGCTACACTAAATTGAAGAAAAGAGATACTAGACCTCAAAAGAGATTCAGTGAGGCTGATTTGGTTGCATATAGTTTGATAAGCGTTAACTCAAATGGAGTTGGTTGTATGATCCCGTTGCATGCCATAATAATTTGAGCAAATATGGTATTGAAAAACCTGCTGCTAGCTCAGGTAAAGTTAGTTATAATCTTGATGATCTTATCATTCGTGGTGATTCAAGCAAGATTGGTGCTCAAGGTAATTTCAGTGGTAAACAATGGTTAGATTTAGTCGACAGTTGTTGAGTTTGCCCTAATATGACTATGTGGAAGAGGTGAAGTAATTTTTTGGAGTGTTTAGTTTGGAAAACTTTCAAAAATTGTTGAACAATTAAGTTTTTTACTCTTTGAAGTGGAATTCCTGTCAAGATGTGGTTTTTTATAATGGTTGTAACCCAAATTCTTTTTTGAAGATATATCTGGAGTTGGTTATTTGAATTGGAAAAGCATTGAAAAAGTAAAAATTGGCAAGGAGAAGTAGGGCTGGGCAAACTCCCGAATCGAACCCGACAATTCTTTTCAAATTAAATACCCGAGCGAGTATCTGAATTGAGAACTGACGGGTACGGTTCGATTCTCAATTCTAGACCAAGAATCGAATCTTTCTAAATTTTTTTTATATTGAATAAATCAAATTATTTTAATTTTAATTTTTTCTAAACAAATTAACAATTTAACAATTTCTAAATCCAAATTTTTGGCCCAATAATTTGTTTCATTTCTAATTTTTTAATTTTTGGCCCAACTACCCATTTTATTGTTTCATTTCTTAACCCAACAAGATCCAACCGACTAAATAACCCTAAACACCTACACTAAAGTGCATAACGCTATCTCAACCCTCGCAGCCTTGCTAACATTCCAAAACATATACAATTGCCGACCGACGCTGTGACCTTCGCCGATCGAAGCTTTGATCGTATCGATCATTTGAATAAGGTAGTCTACTAGTCTCTGACATTTCAAAAACATTCAATGTGTCATTAGTTGTATTTATATAATGTTGTTATAAATGTTAAAAAATTTAATTATAGTACAAAATCGAATGGAATCGAACCGAATCCGAATGATTCCATATATATATTTGGACCCGACGGTTCCATTTATTAGATACCCAGAAATTTTCGTTTGGTTCAACCCGTGCTCACCTCTAAGGAGAAATTTTCTTGATTTTGGCAATTTTTATCTCCTATTTCAACTCAAATACTCCATTGTTGATTTTATTTATTGTAATAGTACTTCACATTGTATTAAACTCTTCATTGTATCATATACTCCTAGTATTTTAGGGATTCTTGTATTATAAATATGTGGTGTATTACACATATCTATTTGATCAATTCAGAGAGTGATCTCGAGGGAATTCAGGTTAATAGAGAAAAACTCGCAGATGGAGATATTGGGGGAGTCATAAGATCCCGCATAACATATTGTAACTCCTTACTTTTGATATAGTAAATTTTTCGCCTATGTCTATGGTTTTCCATCTTGGGTTTTCCCTTAAATTTTGTGTTCCTGTGAATGTTGTTCGCAAAATATTTCTTCTCGATTTTAAAATCCACCGCAAGTGTACAGTTCGTTAACAAGTAGTAAAATGGACTATGAGTCCAAGTATCGTTCCCACGAGGATTAAATTAGCTCTAATTAAACTAATGTGACCTTAACCGAATCTAATTGAATGAAAATTTGGTTTAAATGTGAAAACCCTAATTTTGGGAGAAATCCCCAATTTGAAACCCTAATTGCAAAGAAAACCCTAATTTCAAAATTGGAAACCCTAATTTCGAAATTTCACTAATCTAATGAAATAAACACGCAACTGAAATGTAAATATGCAATTTTAGAACTATTGTATTGAAATGAATTGAAATGAAATCATTAAGAACTTGAATCCCCAATTGACCATTAAAAACCCTAATTTCACAAATTCAACGAATCGATGGAACAAAATGTCAATTCAATGTTCCTAAATTATCCAATACGCTCTCTCGATATATATTGATTCTACTCTTACACACCACCAGCCTATATTTCTATGGATGATGCAATGTACAAGAATGCATGACTTTTTATGAACATTTTCATGAATTGCATAAAGCATAGAGGTAAGTTTCCATCCCCTATCGGACCCTATGTCGATTTATATTCTATCGAATTTATTCCCCTTCTTTCGAATGCAAAGAATAAATCATCTACAATCACATAATAATTGGCCAATTAATTATGGAAGCATTCAAATCATATAAACCAAAGATTTGTCCAACCGAAACTAATGTTGAATTTATGAAATAACGGAAATTTAAATCATCAAAAGGTTCATCAAATTCCTAATGAACAAAAACCCTAGCCTATAATCATCATTACAAAATCAAGAAATTGAAAAACGAAATTAAAAGATAATAAGAATACACCCGTATGGAATTTCTTCAATCCGTGTGTATAATCTTCAATCCCGTCTCGAGCCCATGTGAAATTGAATCCAAAATCAAGTTTCTTGCCTCCAATTTTGGTCTCTCTCTTCTCCCTGGTCGTTCTCGCCCTTCATATGATGAATTTGGGTATTTATATCGCGTCCAAATTAAGTAGAAAAGGAGTTTCAACCAAAACGAAAAACTACGCCCGAGGTTTCAAAAACGAACTATGCGACCGCATAGAAGGAATCTATGCGGTCGCATAGTTCAAATTATTTTGGCTCATTGAATCCCTGAAGCCTTCTATGCGACCGCATAGAAGTTTACACTATACGGTCGCATAGAAGTAACCATCTATGTGGTTTGTTCAATTTGGTCCCTGAACTTCTTTGTTGCTTCTCTTGACTTTTTTCTTCGATTTCTTCATCTTTTCAACAATTCTAATCTTCCAATTGATGATCGACACTTTCAAATATTATGCCACTCATTCGGCACATCTTTTGAATATTTGCACTTTAGTCCTCCAACTTCCAATTATCTTCATTTTAGTCCATCTTTCATTCTTTCTTCCTCCACTTGTTTTGCTTTGTCATTGAGCTCATACTTGGCATGTTTTTACTCTCGTTTTGCATTTAGCTCAACTTTTCAATATTTGCACCTTTGGTCCTCGAACTATCAAATTGTTGCGTTTTGGTCCTTCTTCGGCTCTTTTCTCCTGAATTCCACAATTTCCATTGAATTACCTACAATGCATGAATTTAACTAGATTAAGTCACAATTCAACCATTTTATCCCTGTTTAAGTCATGTTTGTGAACCAAATAAGTGTGTAAAAACACACTTATCAAATGTTATTTTTTATTTTCATCTATTATCTGATTTTTAATATTCATAACAATAGAATCAATTTTTAACAAATGGTATCAGAGCTATCACCAATTTTCTAACACTCCATTTTTCTTCTGTTTATGTGCTTTCTAAAGAATGAACTTTCCATTTAAGTACGATTGGTGCAACTTTACCGAAATACATCGTGTTCATGGCACAAATTGGCTGTACAGCTATTGGCATTTTGGCATTCTCAATTTTTGGTCCAGATTGGCTAACTAGGAGCATGGCCCTTGCTGTGGCCTTAGCCTTCATGATATTCACTTGCACAATACATCCTCGTGGTAATCACTTGCGAAACTAATTTTCTAAAAACACAAATAGATATTGGCAGTCCTATGTATTGATTTGCAGATAGCAAGTTTGTCACTCTTTTCGACATTTGCAGCAAGAGATTATTAGAATTGGGTTGTGACCTGAATTCTTGTTGAATATTTGCTTGAAAATAATGTTGTAGGAGTATTAGGAGTTGATGGCAGACTCGAAGATGTCTTGAAAAAATTCAAGGTGAATTTGAACTCCTATCTCATCCCAAATTCTCCATTATTGATTTTACTTATTGTATTGGAATTTCACCTTATATTAAACTTTTTACGTGTTAATTCTTCTAGTATATTAGGAATTCTTTGATTATAAATATATGGTGTACAACACATATTGAAACTGATCAATTGTCCAATTACTTATTGGTTCAAAGAAATATTTTGTAACTTCTTGATATTGATTATAATAAATTCTCTGCCTCTACCCGTGGTTTTCCCAAATTTGAGTTTGCATACAAATCTTATTTTCTTCGTGATCCATTATTTTTATATTGCTCTTATTTTCTTGTTCTTTAATCATATGGCGGGATTCTAATCAAATTGGCATCAAAGCGATTTTGGTAACTTGATTGGTTGTAACAAGTGATATCAAAACAAGGTTTTGATGGTTCTTATGAGGGCCAAATTAGTCATTAAAGCGAGGTTTAACAAGGTTGATTGTTTCGGGGATGATAAGTATGAAATTTGAGTTCTGCTTTTGAATTGCGACATGATTTTTTTTGTTATCACAGATTTTTTTGTTTAGGTGCTGGAGGAGAAGCAATGTAAGGATTGGTTATATATCTTGGAAAGTTCGACGATCACTTTGGATGCAATTGCAGCTTATACTCTGATAAGCGATGACTCGGGTGGAGTCGGTTGTGATCAGGTCGTTCGTGATTATTCGAACAATAATATTGAGGAATCTTTTAGTATTTCAAGTAGAGCTGTTGTGATGTTGTTGATCATATTGCTCATGGTAATTTGAGCAGATTTGACAACTTGGGTGAAATTGGAAGTCCTCATGGTGATTCAAGGAATCTTAATAACTCGACTGGAGCTGGTAATGAATGAGATGATTCAAGTAGGTTTAGCACGCAAAGTAATTCTACAAGTGAGCAAAGTTTAAAATTTGTTCACAGCTGCTAAGTATGCCCAAGAGGGCATGGTTGAAATAAAAGGTAATTTGGTGAAGTGTTTTGTCGGGAGAATTTTGTTACAGTTAAAGACTTAAGTTTTATTTCTTGCAATGGAATTCGTGTTAAGGTAGAGTTTGTTAGAATTGAATTGTGACTCGAATTCTTGTTGAGTATTAAATTGAAAATAATGTGAGTATTGAGAATTAATAGTAGATTCGAAGATATCTTGAAGGAGTCCAAGGAGAATTTGACTCCTATTTCATCCCAAATTCTCTATTATTAATTTTACCCATTGTATTGAGATTTCACCTTATATTAAACTCTTCATGTATTAATTCTCCTATTATGTTAGGGATCCTTTGTTTATAAATATGTGATGTACAATACATTAAAATTGACCAATTGTTCTATTAATTATTAATTCAGAGAAATCATTTATAACTCCTTACCATTAATTATAGTGAATTCTCTACTTCTACCCATAGTTTTCTCGAATTTGAATTTCCACGTAAATCTTGTTCTCTTTGTGATCCATTATTTTCATATTGCTCTTATTTTCTCGCTCTTTAATTTTTTTTGGCCAAATTATCAACAAATTGGTATCAAAATGATTCTGGTAACTTGTTTGTTTCTAACAAGATGGTATGCTCCTTGAAGAACTTAAAATTTTGATGAGCAAGCTGCAAAGATCTAGGTGAGGAAATAAAAATCTGTGGCAACAATTATACAGAAAAGATTCTGTATGTAAATATTCATTTGATCTAGTTGTACATAACAAGTTGACAAAAATGGTTCACAAAACAAATGTTAGAAAAATTTTGACATTAGATTTCAAATGATTTAAAAAAGTGCTTTTGAAATGATTGATGTAAATATTGTTTTGTAAACCAACTTTGTCAACTAATTTTGTACAAGGGGCATTACTCGTAAATATTACCATATATGTGTATGGCTGGTATGTGGCGGTCAACATGTTTGGTATGGTGGACCAAACAGAATAAGAAAGAAAAATAGATTAGCACTTGCTTCCTTAATCATGTGCCAGGCATACCAGCCATGCCATCCTTGTCATTCAACTCAATTCCCAATCGACAATTGTGAAACTCGACCACAGTTTGAGCATGCGTGACAAAGTAAACTTCCCAGATGAAAATGCCTCAAATAAATAAGGCGGGGATATATACACCATTCGCAGAGTAGAATACACTCATTCACCATTTCCATGAATGTAAAATATATTATCCCAGAGACGGCTACAGTATCAAAAAGGTGGCAGATATTACGATGCAATTTAGTGGAAAAAACACGATTTCAAGATTTATCTGAATGAGACTCGTAGAAGTCACTAGGGCAAGGTGACATGACCTCTAGCTCCAAAAACTGAAGTACTTGATGCATTGTAGGACGATTGTCCGGATTTGCATCAGTGCATCTTGCTGCAATTTCTACGATTGCTTCTACAGTCTCTGCATCAGCATTCCCACATTTTTTGTCCACAACATCCTCCATCCAATTCTCCTTCAGTAACGTATTAATCTGCAAATTATGTTATCAGTTGAAAAGTATATAATAGGAAAAGCTTAGATAGATAATTGAAGTGATACAGCTTCAAATTTGAGAAGAGCATACCCAACCAACGACATTTAATCCTCGTTTTACAAAAGATGGATCAGTAGGCCTCTTTCCAGTTACGAGTTCTAATAGTAGAACCCCAAAGCTATATACATCTGACTTCTCAGTTGCTCTTCCACTCTGCAAGTATTCTGCGTAATATTAAAGAACAAAAAATCTTGGTCAGTTTTATTCCCATGATGATTCTCGGAAATTTTCACAGGTGAGATTAAAAGGAGATGAAGGATTGTTCTACTTCTGAAGAGAAATAGAGGAATTTTGTTGCCTGTATGCATCTTTACAACAAGAGCAACAACAATCTCCCAAATTTCTAAAACTGAATTCTGTATGGTATATGCAATAATAGGAAGCTAACTGTTATATACCAATGGACTCGTCTTAATTGCGATTAATTGATGGTGATGGTGTGGGGTTTGATAAGTGTAATTTATACACTTATTTGGCCCTTTAAATATAGACATTTAGGAGTTTTGATAATTAATTATGGCATAAACACTTGATATTTCACTTGTTAGGTAAAATATGATGATTGAAAGTGAAACTGGAAGGGGAAAAAAGGGGAGCTAAAATGAGGATTTCTAAAGTTTGGGGACTAAATTGCAAACATCCAATCATTGATTCAGACCACAAGAAGATGATAGGAGATTGTATGTATTCAATTGGATCCAAATGGAAGATAACGGATGAAAATTTCTCGAGAAAGACTCAATGGAACAAGGATTCAAGACCAGGGACAAACTTGCACAATTTTGATAGTCGCAGGTGGCGTGATCAAAAGAGCTAGAATGGCCAGGAGCCATCAGGCCAGGGCCTTTCTTGCGTGCATGGCTTCTTCAGGGACCTGGCATGCAGTTTTCCCTTTTGACTTCAAACTCTTTTTGGAAACCAATTTCAACAAGATTTTTGGCCTATTTTCTAAGCCATATAAACAGAGAATGTGGGCACAACATTCAAGGGACCTCTCATATCATATTAAAAAGCCTCTAATATATTATTTATCATCCATTACTGCAATGAAAGAGAGGCCAATTCATCATTCTTTTGAAAGAATTAAGAGGCAATTGCAAGCACATTCAATCAATTGAAGATCCAACCTTGATTCTTGGGCAAAGAAGGGTAGGTGCAACTGAAATTCATCAAGAAATCATTGAATAGATTCAAGATTTCATAATTCATCTCCTTCTCAATTTATCAAAAATTCGAGCAGTGTCAAATTAAATATGACTTGTAATTTTACAATGCTAGACAATGTTTTTATTTACTAATACATAAATGAAACCACATTATGAAATTTTTAATATAAATTAAATATTTTGATACCCAATATATGTTTATTATTGGATGATTGTTATTGTATTTAATACTTTTCAATTACTTGATCAGTAATTAAATTGATTTGCGAGTTTTAATGTTATCGAATGAGTTTTAATATCATCAAAAGAAACAACAAGATAGATGGCACTTATAACCACCTTTGTGAGGTTCCATACGGAATAGGGATATACCTCTATGTTTTGCATGATTTCAATAGATATTCTAGTGTTTTTAATGCATGCTTTTATGTTCGCATCTTTCATAAAGATGTAGAAAAGTCACATGAGAGAATAAATTTAATTCTACGTGAGAGAATTTATTAATTAAATTCAGAACATTATTCAACAAGAATGTGCACATATTGTCGTAATATTGAATTGTAAGGGAGAATCGAAGTCTTCATAATCATCTCATAGTTCTACAAAAAGCTTTCATAATTCAATCATTAGAATAGTTAGCTTAATTAGTTAATTAGTATAAATTCTTCAATCCAATTTGGCAATTCGATTAAATTTAACATTAATTGACACTAGTTAAGTACATAATCCTCATGGGAACTATGTTTTATTCATCACTATATTACTTGTTCACGATATCTTGTACTTGCCAGATTTCATACAAACGGGGTTAAAGACTCGAAATAATTTATTTTCAAAGCCATAACAATAGCAGCAATTGAAATTAACCCAAACCTCTGACTACTAAAATGTACAACATTTTAATTATAATGCAATTCATTAATAACAAAGATCAAGACTAGAATGTTCATAATAAGTTGAAGAACAAACCTGGAGCCAAATAGCCAAATGTGCCAGCAACTACAGTTGTGACGTGAGCATCCTCATCAACCAATAGTTTGGCAAGACCAAAGTCTGAAACGTGAGGCTCAAGGTTCTCATCAAGGAGTATATTGCTAGATTTTATATCGCGATGAATAATCTTTGGACAGCAGTCATGATGTAGGTATGCCAATCCCTTAGCAGAACCAAAGGCTATTCTTAAACGAGCATTCCAATTCAAGGTCCGGTCATCTACACGTTCTGATGAACAGATTATTGAATTGGTAAGCTAATAGGAAACAAAACGCCAAATTCATAATAAGAGAATAAGCATTTAGAAGCAGGTAATGAAGATTCAACCTTAGTATTATTCCAAAAAAATGACATGTAGTAGACCGAGAAGAAGAAATGTACCATGCAATAAATCATCCAAGCTGCCCATAGCTAAGTAATCATAGATAAGAAGCTTGGCCGTGGGAAGTCTGCAGTATCCTCTAAGATTGACAAGATTTATGTGCTTGATGCTACCCAAGATCTCCAACTCTCTCTCAAAGGTTTCATCACAACCTTCACGAGTCCGGTCAATCTTCTTAACAGCAAATGTCCCACAATCATTCATAACCATTCTATATACAGTACCAAATCCTCCAGCCCCAACAACATCCTCCTCGTTAAGAGATTCAATCTTTTCTACCAGTTCACAAGAAGGATAGGGAAGATCACCATGAAATGTGATGAGCTTGGCACCTGAAAAATTATTAAAAATATATATATATATGAACCTTAAAAGTAAAAAATGGGTTAGAAAGTTGTAAGACTTGAAGAAACATCAAGGTTACTTGGTTGTTGATGAACTTGTTTCTTAACTTCTGTGTATCTTTTTGCAGCCCTTTCTTTCTTGGTCAGCAACCTTAACCACAGAAAACCAAGGAGCAAAATAAATGCAAAACCCAATGCGGACATTGCACCAATTACTGCTCCTTTGATATAACGGGATGACCTCTTAGAGGGTACTGTAGCAACACAGCAGTTTAGAACAGTTGGAAAAAAATTAAATTACATGGAAAAGACGTCATTAATTGGATGGCAATGCAAAGACTGACTCCTACTAAATTTCCAATATTTTTAATCTCTGAACAAATACCTGCAGCTTGATCACTTCCAGCATGAGGCAACACAGCAGGAAATCCTAGTGAAGTTCGACAGGGCTTGCTTACTTGTTGACCACAAAGATCTAAATTACCAATGAACCTAGGCATAATAACAGCCTTTTCAGAATAGCTTTTGAAGACATTAAATAATAGTATTAATCTCTATGTATAAAAACACAAGGATAGATCTACTCATATCATCTCTATTTAGGAAAAGAGAAAATTGTTATAAATAAAGTGCGTGTAAAATTTCATAGATGAGTGCAGGGATGGAAGCCCTTAAGGGTTCTAATTATACCATTTTCTTCAAATTGGAAGAGTGAGATTCAAATACCAATGCTATGCATATTCAACTTTAGTGAAATTATCTATCTATCTTGTGTAAATTTTGCAGCAACTTCTCAGCGTACGTTACCAGCATATACAGTTAAATCTTTGCTTGAACAGGTTTGGCAAAACACAATCTTGTACTAAACCATGTATGTGAATCATCCAAACCTTTGCATAATTATAGTGATGATAAAAAAAGGGCATTCATAATTACTCTCGTCATTGCCAACTTCAATTGTAGAGGTTGAACAATGATTTCTCAAAAGGCCGCAGACTATTTTAGTTAAGTTTAAACATCAATCTAGTACTTTGTTCTCACCCTCTTAAATGTAAACCAGTCTCTTGAAATATATGAATTAAGAAGTTATTGCTAACGTTTCAAAATCAAAGTTGATCAACTGATATATGGGGCTCAAACAGGGGCTTAAGACTAGGTACTTACGACTTTCTGCCAAATGTGCTTAGTGTTCCGAAATCTGGAACTTCACCCGACAAGAAATTTGTAGACAAATTTCTGAAGATAAGAAATCAAGTGCATGAGCAACAATACATATGAGACAATTGTATACAAAATGAAAGAGAATGGACACAATGTTTTATTTGAAATAAACCTACAAATATCTTAGACGTTTTAGACGACCGAGAGAGGAAGGTATAGCACCCTTAAGTGAATTGCTTGACAAATCCCTAGGTAACAACAATCCCATATTCATTGATAGATAAATCAATCCAAGTTCCATGTAAGGCAAGTTTCTAAAAATTCATCAAATCAAGATCTTGAGCAAGATTCAGATTTTAAAATAAAATATTAATTTAAACGACAAGAAAATGACATACATAGATATAACCCTTTGGTCCCGGGGACTGCAAGAAATACCAGTCCAGTGACATGGAGATGCATCAGAATCTATCCAGTTACTCAACAAGTTCTTACTGTCATTCAAACTGCTCTTCAGTTCCAACAATGCCACTCCTAAAAAATAAAAGAGAAAAAGAAAATCAAAAAACAAGATTTTCCCATCTGAAAAAATTAGTATAAAAACAAACAAAAAAGTAAAAAGAGACAGAACTGCATACCATCTGGAGTGAGAGCAAGAGACAACTTGCTTATAAGGGTAACAACTGAAAATAACAAAATCCAAACACCCATTCCCATTTCCATTTCTTGATTCAAATGGGTGTTTCTTCACAGTTTCTCCTGTAGTTTTCCTTTATTTATTTTCTACTTCTTTTACTTTCCTGAAAATACTGTGGGGGTTATAGAGAGTTTGAATGAAAGGAAGAGGTGAAAAGAGAATGCCATGATGAACAGAATGACGGAGTCGTGGGAGTGGGCCGAAAAATGGGTGATGTTGTCGTTCACAGTATAGATGAAAAATCTGTAATAATTGGTTGAATAATGCCTTTGTACACGGAGCCTTACAGGCGGATTCCAGTCCCCATCTGAAGAAGTTGTACACCAAACTGTAAGGCTAAGTGTATATGTAGCGGGGCCGTAATTAGTTAGCCCTATTTTGTTCACTTTAGGTCCTGTTTGGTATTTATTTTTTTTTTAAATGTATTTTTCTCTTTCTTCTTTTTAACCATACATTCTTCATTAAAATAATATTACACATAAATAAAAAAAAATTTCCTTATTTTTCAATCACATATTTTTCATTAATTTACTATTCCAAAATACATTTTTACATAAAAATGGCTCTCAAATACCCTCTTAAAACTTAACTGGAAATATTTTTTTTAAAAAAAAAAGAAAAAAGGTTGAACTCCAACCTTGAGGGCTCTTATCGCCCCGTCCATAAAACTTTGTGAGGGATGTAAATCGCGGGATGTACCCCAACAGGCCAAGGAACAGGAGCTGTCAGTACACTGCGCCTACAAGGAATCCAATTTCATATCTCAGGAATCGAACCCCCACACTGCGACTGCCAGCAAAACTTGAGATAATCTCACTTCTATCATTTGCATCATTGAGCTGCTTAACAGGAAATATTTTATAAGTGCTATAAGGGTGTGTTTGATAGGTAGGAAATTCCATAGAAAATGGAATTGCAATTCCATCTTTTCATTTTTTTGAATTTCATCTTTTCATTTTTTTGATGTTTGACTGGCAAAAATTTCCTTAGAATTCATTTTCCACATTTTGATGTCACATTAACATTTTCCATCTTTTTGAGGAAAATGAATTCTCACCAAAATGGTTAGAATTCATTTTCTCGAATTACTGTAGCAATTTTTTTTTTTTATTTTGCAATGGAAACAAATTTTAAAAATAATTGTAAAAAAATATTTTTCTTAATTGGCAATTTTTATGTAAAAAAAAGTCAAACGAACACCAAAAGATAGATGATTTTCTTGAAAAAAAAATTTTGCTTGGTAATGAAAAACAAAATTTCATCCCTAATACCCAATACCAGTAAAATTTATCCATTTAATTGATAATTTTCACGTAAAACAAAGTCAAACAAATACTAAAAAATACTTTTATTTCAACATTTTACACTTAGAAAATCATACCAATCAAATACAATAATTTACAATTTCCAGGAAAACAATTTCTAAGCAATTCAATTCCCTGAAATATATTTTTAATTCAATTTAATTCCATATTTACAACCAAAGGGACCCTAAATGTAATATTTTATATTAATTTGTTGGAAGAATTTGATAAGTGTCAAACAAATTAAAGAAAATAAAATTTTGAATAAATATTTAAGAGAAGAAAATTATAATTTCAAAACTCAATTTCTATGATTTAAATTTTTTTTTATGATGAAATATTACAAATAAACAAAATTTTTATACTACATTTAGTACATAAGAATTAATTGTTAATACATGAATTTAAACACTCATTAAAATTCCTAAATGCATGTATAGAAATAAAATTATTTATAATAACTGTAAATTCATGTAAATCAAGATGCATTATGTCTATATTAATGTTAATTAATTAAAAATTAATAAGCGAAATTCTTACATAACGAGAATTTTATAGTATTTATTACATATTGGAAAACGAAAATTAAGTATTATTGAAATAATTAAATTGTAATATGATTAAAATCGTCCAAAAAATAATTAATACCTAATGTGATATTTAATATATTATAGATATTACTTTTTTTTATATAAATTTTGATGAAAATTAATAAAATATACTGTTTGATTTTATTTTTTATGAAAATTCAAATCAACAATTAATTTTAAATACATATTTCATGGACCCATAATTTTTCAAACAAATATTTTTTAACTTTTATCAAAATATGCTAAAAGTTTGATTTTAATCTCCACTAGACATGGACATATAGTTGAAAAATTGATAAAAATTATATGTTTCGTAAAATATGTAAATGAAAATGAATTTAAAAAGGGACATTACTATGTGTACATCAAATTTTATATACTGAGTTACATAACATCACATATCACTCTATCATTTGTCAATTTAAAGAATAAATTTAGATGTACATTCTTGTTGACGTTGAAGATGACATTACTTCCTATGTGTCAAAATCTAGTCAGTGATATATGAAAGGATATGCTATAAAAATCAATGGCTATGATGAATATAATGTTAAACGATGTCAAATTTAATGTAAAAGTGAAGTAAATGTAGCATTTTTTCAATTTAAAATACAATCAATTTTTTTATCCAATTTTTTCCCCCAACATTATTTTATATAATCTCTTATGTACGATTTTTATTAATATTTTATTTGTCATAGAATTTTGAGAATTTTTTTTATTTTTTTTTTCCGTAAAATTTGATATTTCTAAGGGAATTTGAGGGGAAAAATATTAAAACCCATGAATAAGTTGAAAAGTTTTGAGTGAGGAGACTTTGCTCATGTTTGTCACTCATTATTTCACATTTTATTACATTAATTTTTATATGTATTTATTTTCAATCACACATTTTTCGTTAAAATAATATTACACAAAAATAAAAAACTTTCCTTCTTTTTTAACCACATATTTTCCATCAATCTATTATTCTATAATATATATTTTAAAATTAAAGGGGCTCAAACGCACGCTTCACTTGAAAGCTATATAGAAATTTGTGAATTGAGAAATGGATTTTTTCCATTTGTACGAAATGGCCTTTCATAAAATCATTACAGATACTCGTATAGAGGCGTTCTCCATATAAATAAGGGAAATTGCTCTGTGGGGTTCGGGGCCTTCGGGTTGTGAATATTCTGAAAGGAGTGCTCATAAATAAAATATTTTCAAAAAAATCCCACCCACATACATCCAAATTGGATGTACACCCTGTTTGGCCCCCATTACCTGAAAATGGTAATGGGGGGAATAGTATTTTTTAGAAAAATGAGTGGTTGAGAAAGAAGGTAAAGTTTTCGATTTACGTGTAATATTATTTTATAGAAGATTGTATGGTTGAAAATAGGAGAGAAAAAAATGGAATGTAATGTAATTTAATTTAATGTTAATCAAACAGGGGCGTAATTTGTAAGTTTTCTGTAAGCTTTACTCTTGTGCAAGAAGACAGATTCTTGAAAAATAGCCGTTGTCGCATGGAGTTCAAAAAGTAGAGTTGTATATCTTGCAAGTTAAAATAACTTATACTCGCCTTTCCATGGAAGACACGTGCGCTGAGGGTAGGAATCTACCAGGTTTGACGGATGAAAAGGAGAGTACGCAGAGTTGTGTGGATTGGCGACTGGACTTTGGTTTGAATAAAGTTGTAAGGTTGCACTGCCCAAGTCTGTCACCTCCAGAAAATTTCAAACATGTCTATGATTTGGTTATGTTTGATGTGTGAGTAAATTTTCGAAATAACATTTCAATTTAGCGCTCTTGATCCATTAAATTTTATTACATTATATTTTATTTTTCATTCTTTTATTTTTAATCAGATAATCTTTCATAAAATCATATTACACGTAAATCAAAAAAATTTCTTTCTTTTTTAACCACTAATTTAAAAAAAAAAAAAACTATTCCACCCGTTTTCATTTTTCGAAAATGGGGGCTTGCCTTTTAAAATTTTAAATTATTTGCTACAATATTATTATTCACCAAATATTTAAATAATAAAATATTTTTCATAAAAATCAATAAAGTTCTATAAGGAGATCCCCGAGCCGACCATTCTATCCGATAGCATGGAGTCAGGCTCGGTACCAATTTTCCCTGGCCCACAATTCAGTATGAGCTCTTAAGAGCCCTTCTAGAGAGGGCTCACTATAGTTGAACACTGTCTAACAGTATTCAGCCTACATGAGCCCCCGGGGCGAGGGCAAGTTTCTTTACTTTTTAATCATACGTTCTCCAAAAAGTAGTTTCGCTACAGAAACAGAGTGAAATACAGGGTTAAAAACAGCTTGCACACGTGTCAATGTATGATTGGAGAGTTTGAAAGCTTTTTAAAAAAAAAAAAAAGAAGAAGCCAACAACTTGCTGACACATCAGCCTGTTTTTTTCCCCGTCTTTCTTTTCTATTTATCATTACACTCCAGAAAATATTATTTAAAACTCTTTAATTTTTCAATAATGTGTATCAAAAAAGGCTTAAAAAAAGTTGAATAATAAAACCATGTCTGAGCCCCATTTTACAGTAAGAATGCATTTTACAATAGTAGATTGACGAAAAATATGTGATTAAAAATGGGAAAAAAGTTAAGTTTGCGTTCAATATTATTTTATTAAATAAAGTGTGGTTAAAAAGAAAAAAGTAAAAAATGTATTTTGAAAATAATGGGGACCAAACAAGGGCTAAATAAATAATAACTATTAATAGAAAGTGTGTTTGATCCATAATTATTAGACCCGATCAAAGTATTAGATCATTAGGTTACTAGTTGGATCAATGAATCGGTGTTCGAACTTTGAGTCCTTACTTAAAAATTATTTAAAGTTTTTTTAAAATTGACACAATTATAGTTTTCAGGTTATTTGTCACTAATTATTTGGATGTCTTTAAATAGTGATTTTGTAACCATTTTTATTTAATTTTAAATTTTATAATTTTGTATGTTATATTAAAAAATTATGATATTTTTCCTTTTTGTCATGTACAAATCATTTATTAGTTATAGACCAACAATTTATGTTATTATATATTCAATTCATCTTAACTAAAATTAAAATTTTCATACATAATAAGTCTATAAAATTATTATTTGGTATTACGAAATGACGTAAAATATTGAACTGATTTCTTTCAAAATATTTATAGAAAATAATAAATAATTTTTGAATTATATATATAGCTACTAGATACACAATAATAACAACAAACTTCCTGTGGTAAGGTTTCATTTCTATTATCTAGAGGTCTAATGTTCAATTTCAAAAACTCTAAATTTTCAAAATAAGCCCCCTTTGACCCCCATTCTTGCCAAATTTTGATGGTTAGAATAATATTTTTTTGAAAAATGTGTGATTGAAAAAGAATTAATTTTTTTTATTTGCATGTAATATTATTTTATGAAAATTGTGTAGTTAAAAATAAGAGAGAGAAAAAGAATGAGAAGGAGAATGGAGGCCAAACGGGGGTTAAAACTTTTATTTTGGTCAGCAGGGTTAGATCTAGACCGAGTTGACGATTTTACCCAAAACTCGAGAGTTTACCCAATTTTTGACTAGGTTATATGCATTCTTCTAATGTAATCCTACCTAGCCCGATTAAGGGCTTGGATCACCTATTTACCGAGCTCAATTTGATAACAATGTTTGATAACAAAGTAATTAAAATATAATCACCTATCACAAGTGTTTACTTAAAACCCGCAAGGGTATGAAATCATTGATAAGTAATATAAATCAGTGAATTTCGAATGTATCGTTCTACGAAGAATAAGGTCTAATATGTAGTTTAATAACTTTTAATTTATCAAATATATGAATCTCCCTATTGCCATTTATTTTAATTTTTAATTCATAATCTAGTAATCCATGCATTAAAGACAATTGATAATCCACTATTAAATACTATTTTCCAAAATATATTAAATTTATGTTTAACACGATCCGATCTTATTCTTAATCCGAATTCATATGAAAAATATGCATTGATTCAAATGATTTATCACACATGATTGTATATACTATAGATATTATTTATAATACCTATCATCCATGTGTTGATTTTGCCGCGTTCTAAACTTATTATGAGTATTCCTATACTATAACAAGTAAATTATTATCCAATTCGCAATCAAGCAATTAGATAGTTCAACAGGAATACAAAACTAATCGAGAAATACTAAATTATTTGTTTTGATTTAAAATAAACAAATAATAGGGTTCATATTCATCTAATACAAAGAAAAAACCTAGCCAACCATCCTACTTATTAAATTATATAGAAATAATGAAAAGATATCACCCATATCGAAGAAATATGGAAGAATGTGGAGAAATCCACTTTCTTAAATGAAAATTTTGATTATGGATGAATGATCTTCAAGAATCTTGCACAATTCTCTTAATGTTGATGATCTAGCTTCATTCTTTGCCTCCAAAATAGATGAAATATAGAGATTTTAAGGTTTAGGGATGTCTTTCTACGATTTGGACAGATTATGATATTTAAAGGATGTCCAAAAGATTGTTACCAAAGTAGAGTTTTAATTCAAAAAGGAAACTACAAATGGAAGTAGGCACATACAAGTAATATTAGGCAATCCAGAGAGCTCTAGAGGCATAGATATGGTTGCATCTAATTAAACATATACAACCGCATAAACATAATATTTTTTCGCGCAGACAGTTTTCAATATTTTGTTCATATTATTTTTTCCCGATATCTGATTGAAATGATTCAATGTGCATTGAAAAAGCTAACTCAAAGGATTAATTCTTCTAGAGATATCATTTTTTCAATTCGAAAGCTTGCTATGCCAAAAATTGTTCTCAAATTGAGATCGAAAATTCGAAACATAACTTTTTCCCCTAAAAAATTGATATGTGATAATATTTGGACTATATTTTATCCTTTTGACTTCTTTTCTCATCCAACTGACACTTAACACTCTCGAACTTTATCATTTTTAACTTTTGAATCTTTATATTTTCATCCTCAAACTTTGGATTTGCTTCATTTCAGTAGTTTCTATTGTAATCTTGTTCCTTTTATCTTTCAATTGTATCCACTTAAATCATTAGCATCTTCGATCTTTATTTCATCGCCTATCTCACCTATGAATTTTTTGCAATTTCGTCCCCAAATTTCGAATATCACCGATTTTTCACAATTTTGCATTCTTTACTCCAGTTCCTTATCAAACATTGAGTTTTATCTACAAAATGTAATATAACACAAGTTATGTAGTAATTTATTCAAATAATGGTAAAATATCATCTTTTAGGATTTCGAATAAGTGTAGAAACTACACTCATCAACAAAGTGGTTAAATATACTCACCTATCAAATATGCATTTATTTAAATCAACCCTAGAATAAGGATGGGTACTTTTTTCCATAATCGATGAAATTGAATCGAATCAGATAGAATCAATTAGTTCAACTTCGATTCCTCCACTAAGTGAGTCAATTTTGAAACCATGCATCGAGAATTGATTGATTTCGATTTGATTTTCAATGCTGCCTTGAGAACTGATGGTGAATTCAATTCTCCCGAATTTCTCTTTTTTATTGCTTCACTAGATCTTTGAACACTAAATTCTAAAATTAACTCATGTTAAAATTCCATTTTTCACATGCTTCTTCTTCTTTCTTTTGTAGGAAAACCCAATGGTTAATCAAAATTCAAGTATAAATAAATTCATAAGTACATTATAAATTCAAAGATTAATGCAACCCAATAGAGAAAAATATTTTTTTGTTCAATATTTTATAAGAATTCAATTTTCTCATTATTTTCAAATTGACCAACCATCAAAAATCAAGATCTTTGAGGATTACTAAAGATAATCGGTTTATGAATACTATGCTCCCGTTTCATTCTCATTCTTTGGCGACAAAAATGAGAAATATAATCGTTATTCATCACATCAAGTCATCATATTTGATTTTCTATCTCTTATATAGGTCCCATAACGACAATATTTTTCATTCTAATTCTTACAAAAATAGATACCAAATGGGGCCTATATATTCTTCAATATATTTTGTATGTGAATTTTCTTAATAATTAATTTTCGATCAAGATTTTTACTGTTTATGTTGTGTTTAATAGTTTATCATTTTTTCCAGTTGATTTTAAGTTTTGAAATGAATTTTTATTTATTGCTTTGTTTAATTGATTTTTTTTTATATAGGTTTTGTTAAATAACGAGATTGACAAGTGATTCTATCTCTATTTTGTTTAATTTCTATCTAAAAAATAATTTCATACTTTATTTTTATAATTTTTCAATATAAAGAATCGGATTGGAGCAAATCAGAATCGATTGATTTGGTTTTGATTCGATTCTATAATTGGATATGAATCAATGGTTCAATTTCTACGATTCTCATAGGTACTAGATTTGTTTGATTCCATTTAAAATTGAATCGAACCAAACCGCACCCACCCCTAACCTCACGTGATATTTTGACGAATTAATTCAAGTTTCTGTGATTGATGACTAGCTAAACTATACAAATTCAATGGAAATGTGAGGACTGCTAGCATAATTATCCTAATTTTGTTGACATAAAGTGTGGTTTGATTTTGTTAAAATATCATATTTTGTATTTTCTTATTTTGTAAAGGGTAATTACCACAAAACGTCCCTACCTTTTGATGTTTTTGTAGAAAACGTCCATACCTTTCTTTTTTGGCAGATTCCACCCTCACCTTTATCTTTTTTTTTGTGCAAAACGTCATCCTGTCAACTCCCCATTAAAATACTCCGTTAAATCAAATGGTAATTAGCACAAAAGATCCCTACCTTTTAATATTATTGTGCAAAACGTCCATACCTTTTATTTTTAGCATAATTAGCACAAAGGTCCCTACCTTTCAATGTTATTGTACAAAACGTCCATAACTTTCATTTTTAGCATTTTCACCTCTACCTTTCACCTTTCATTGCGCAAAAGATCCTTTTCATCCATTTTTTCAATAAAATAACGATTTTACCCTCTTATTCAAATAAAGCAAAAAGAAAATAAAAGAAAAATAATTAATTTATTGCAATTATAGTCCTAAATCTTTCAAAACATTACAGATAAGTCCTAAATTCTCCACTATCGTCACTTTCACAACCCCACCAAGCCACCACATATAGATCCATATAGCACCGCCTTTCGGCCACAACACCTATCGGACTCCACCACCACCAGCCTCGCCTCACTCTCCTCATTATCCTCCTCCATAGTATTGATCACCAGTCTATCCGAAACAACCACATTTAAGGTGGTGGAGTCCGGTGGGCATGGTGGCCGAAAGGTGGTGTTATGTGGATTTATAGTTGGCAGCTTGATAGGTTGTGAAAGTGGTGATGGCTGAGAATTTATGATTTCTTTGTAATTTTTTAAAAATTTAAGGACTATGGTTGCATTGACAATTCATCTTTTCTTTTTGTTTTATTTGAATAAAAGGATAAAATCGTCATTTTATTGAAAAAATGATGAAAATGACCTTTCGCGCAATGAAAGGTGGAAGATAGGGGTGAAAATGCTAAAAAATAAAAAGTAAGGACATTTTGCACAATAACATTGAAAAGTAGAGACCTTTTGTGCTAATTATGTCAAAAAATGAAAGGTATGGACGTTTTGCACAATAATATTGAAAGGTAGAGACCTTTTGTGCTAATTCTCCTTTGATTTAACGGAGCATTTTAATGGGGAGTTGATAGAAAGACGTTTGGCGCAAAAAAAAGGTAAAGGTGATGTTATACTCCAAAAACGAAAGGTAAGGAGGGTTTCCACAAAAAACATCGAAAGATAGGGACGTTTTGTGCTAATTACCCTTTTGTAAATATTGACAAAAAGAGATAAATATATGATTGAAAAATTGTTAAAAATTATGACATTCATGAAAGATGTGATTAAAGTTTATTGTAATTTTGTTTTAAATTTTTATTAGCTTTTTTAACTAAACTAATTGGGGGACTCTCATATGACTATGGAGTTGAATATTGTTGTTCCCCATTTGAGTTTCGACGCATCGCTACATTAACTAAATGCTATAGGAAGCAAAATGACATTTCAAATGATCAATAGTATTACATCAATTTAGGGTTTGTTTGACCCCAATTTTTGGTATAATAGATTTTGTAATAATGACTATTCAGAGAATATATGGTTAAAAATGAAAAGTTTTAAATTTACACGTAGAATTAATTTATTGGGAGAATTTATATTGAAGATGAGTTTGAAACACTTGTTTTTGCTGTTTTAAAGTCATTTTTCAACTTTCAATTTTCTAAATCATTCACAACGTGTTTGGTATATTATTTTCAAAAATGTGTTTTTCGAAACAAGAAAAATTTTATAGCATAAAATTAAAAATGACTTTTTAACATTTTGAGTGTTTTTAATGACGCTCAAAAAACTAAAAACAAGGAAAATGAATTTAAAAATTTCTCATATTAAAATAATTAATAAAATCACACAAAATCTACCCAAATACAAATACCTATCTCTCAATTTCTCTCTCTCTCTCTCTCTCGTCCCAAGCTTCTCGAAGAAACCTATGGAGAATCAATCTATATTATGCTTTTTCATTCTTACAATGATTCATTTTTATCTTTCACCAACTTTAAAATTTATACTTTTTGATCACATAGTAGCATAAAATTGATATGTTTTACTAACTAATCAAATTAATTGAAAAAAAAAATGTCATAAAACTATTTCTAAAATTTTTAAACTAAACACTTTTTTTATGATTTTTTATTTTGAAAAACAGTTTTTCAGAATTACAAATCATACCCCCCCCCCCTTTTTTTTGCAATTTTAAAATAATACCTTAAAACAAAACAGAATATGAATTCAAAACTGAAAAATAAAAATGCAAACCAATCACACCTTGAGTTTTTAAAGTATGGGACTCAAACAAGGGCTTAGTAGTTGGACACATTAAACGAGACTTATACTCCTAAACTTAAAATGTACAATCACTTTGATACCTACACTGCTTAACCATCAGCATTCTAGGCCCCTATTTGATACCCATTTTAAGGAAAAATATGTTTTGAAATAGTGATTTTTTTAGGGAAGAAAAAAGATTTACATATAAAACTATTTTATGAAAAATGTGTGATTGAAAATAAAATTTGAAAAATGAATTGTTTGAAGAAATAGAGTCCACGGAGGGGTTAAATACATAACATTATTCTCTCTATTGTGATATCTCATGTATAGTAAGGGTATCTCCAAGAGACTATTATATATTTATATATGCTATTTACTTTAAAGATTCAACACTATAAATCATGTTTAAGAGGCTTTTCAAATATTTTAAAATAGAGAGTGAGTTTGATTCTTCGAATTTGGAGATCCTAATTCAATTTCTATAATTAAATGTATTCAAAGTATTTTAATTTTCAGTGGAGAAAAATAATATAATAATTTAGAGGGAAGTTAGCGAAAAATATTAAAAAATAATAAATATTTTTTAGAAGTAATATGATAGATTAAATCCTACTGAATAATACTAAAAACAAAAACAAAAAAAAAACAAAACAAAAAACAAAAAAAGGTTAAAAAATTATTAATTTGAAGTGTCTACTTGACAAGTTATTTTGTATTTTTATCAGATTTTTCCCCCCCAGAAAGTCAAATATCAGATTTTTTCCCCCAGAAAGTCAAATATACAAGTTTCTTTTGATGAGATTTTGAGATCATGATTCACATGCTAAAATCGTTCGTGACAAGAAGATGCAGCCAAAACTCGAAATGAATTTGAAGATTGGCGAGAATACTTACATGGTGTGATGCTTGAAAGAGTAGAATTAACCATGCGTTCTCAATTATTACAGAAAATAATAAAGTTCAAGTGATACGAATATAAAATTAAAATGGACGTGCCAAAATGTGTTGGACAGTCTAATCGTGTGGCAGCCAACCCTTCAAATCCTAGACTATCCCTAATCGGTTTTCTCTGTTTTGTGTCACTAGATCAAAGTACTTTTACAATATGGAAATCTATTGGTGGAGTTATAATTTAACTACTAAGGCATCTCCAGTGAGGAAAACCGACCTCTCCATTAAAGGTTAAACCCTAACCTTAAGGGTCCCCCACTACCCCTGTTCTGGAGTATCGTGAGGGAGGTAAATCGCAAGTTATGCCTCTCCATTAGTTATACCAAATGTGGTGTAGACCATTGAAGATGGTTTTACAACTTTTTTTTTTGAGTTAATTTCATTATAATCATATTATTACAAAACTTATTAAATTAAAAATTATATTTAATGAACTAAAATATTGCATTTATTACTAAAATGAAAATATTAAACACGATATTGCACATTATAAAAATTATATGGAATGCATAAGAAAAATTACGCATAACAAAAATGACAACTCATTTTGTCACTTATCTATCTAAATTAGTATAATCATCTCATACATGATCAAGTAATGCATCTTGAAGTGCAAAGTGCACATCTACATTCTTGATTTGTCTATGCCAAGCAACAAATTCTTGAAATCGGGTATTTTCATTTGCAACCAGCTTGACTCCTTGAGTTGGTGCTTCCATTGAATTTTCAGTTTGTGCATTAACATCGTTCATCCTCGATTGTCATATAGTGCATAATTATGCGACGGTCATTTTATCAAAGTGAAGGACCCATTCTGGTGAAAAGAGCAAAGTCTAAAAAGAAAAATGATGAAGAAAGTCAAAAAATTATTCAAATTATAAAAGATGAATATCGACAACTTGTTGAAATTCTCAAAAAGGGAAGCGAGGGTAGACAACAAATTTTTGAAATTCAAATGCTAAAAGTTCAAAACGAGTCAAGAAAATTGGCCTCGACAGAATATGAAGAAGAAAATAAAATTTTACTAAATGATTTGGATTACATATCAGATCCAACTCTATGTATTTTATTTTTATTTTTTGGACTTGAACAATTAATAATTTTGCAAAAAAAAAAAGGGGGGGTCAACAACAAGGTGAAGAATCTCAAAATACATCTGGTTCTTTGGGTGAATATTTTGACAATCTTGGTGGAATTGGAAAAGACCTTTCAGAAACGTTGTATCTATGTTGTTCTAATGCTAATTTATTAATTATCAAATTTGTAACTTTTGACTTTTTAACGAACAACTTTAATTTAATGTATCAATAATTATTACTTATTAGTTGATTATAATTTAAAAATAAATATTAAATGAACTTAACCATCACATTAAAAAAAAAAAAGTCAATTAAATTTTATGAATTCTAATATATAAAAAGGGCATAAAGATAGAAAATTAACATTTAGGGTGTGTTTGATTGCACACATTTTCCATGAAAAATATGTTTTTCCCACCTAATTTCCTACTTTTGTCTTGTTTGATTGACAATTTTTTCCAAGAAAAATGTTTTCCTACTTTTGATCAGGTGACCACATTTTTCTTGAAATCAAGGAAAATATTTTCCTTGGAGGTGGGTGGATTTTATTTTCCAGGCAATTCAACTGTTTCAAAAATTCTATCACCTCACGTTAGCATCTCTCTCTCATCTCTATCCACGTACATATCAGTGATATCACTATCTTCTCCCTCATCTGCTCAGCCAAACCAGGAAGAAGAAATCGACGACCCATCTCTGGAGCTTCCATATCTGCCTTCGGGGTAATGGGAAACAGCAGTAGAGAAAGCGATCGAGAGCTTCTCATACCGGTCGCCGACTATGTTGACCACGATGATGACGCCTCCTCCTCCTCCTCCAAGCCTTCCCCCTCCGCTTCCTCTTCTCACCTTCACTCTGGTCGCGAGGTATTTATTGCTCGTTATATTTTTCTCTTCTGGGTAATGAGCAAATGAATCGCTCCAGTTGATTATTATGTGGATTTTACGGTACTTACTACTCTGACTTCATTGATGGGTTATTTGTGAGATGGGTAATCGTCTTTTACTGATTGCTTAACCCAATTTTGGACATAACCTTTTTCCGAGGAGGGTGTATTGGGGGGACGGGACAAAAACGGCGAACAAGTGCTTGAAAATTTGGTTTTTCGATGGGATTATTTTGGTAACCCTGCAAAGGAGTGCTTGAAAAATTGATTTATTTTCTATCTTTAAAATTATAGCTTGTCATTCCCTCCACCCTCTTCCTGGGGTGGGAGGGTGGAGGGATGAGCTTAGGTGATTTCGACTGCTAGTTTTATCAGTATGTATGTGGCTATGCATATAGTTTTGTCCTCATTGGCTCATTCTATTCTGTTTTAATATTATAGCTTGTCATGAGTTTTGTCCAGAAAATTTTTTGTAATGTCAGGGTGTACAAAACAAATTGACTACAATGAGGCAGGCCTTAGAAGCTTCAGAGAGAAAGATCACCAACTTAAACAAAACTTTTCATGTTTCTTGCAAGCTCAAAGGCGAACCAAGCTGTGGCGACACCATTGCGTTAGTTAATGAACATTTGATGAAGAGGGCTTGTGGTAGGTTCATTCGTCTGTATATGCAGGTGTCTCATTCTTGCCATGTTTAACTGTTATTTTCGTTACAAGGCCCAAATTCCATTACTTTGTTATTCTTTCTTTTTAGGTATCTGTGTTCTTCTTCTTATCTTTTGGGGGTGGGGTGAGATGTAATCAACAGCATCATTAATTGGGCTGTAAATATTAAATGTAAGTAAACCTATATGAGATAGGGGCCTAAAGTGAGTTTTTGAAGATTAGTTGAATGGTGGATTAGTACTACATGGATTGACTCCAGCCTTTTCTACAAAATAAGTCACCTCCCTACCAAAAAAAAAAGAGTAATTTCTTGTGCCATATCTTGTGTTACTGAAATATCCCACCTGCTTTTTCTCCAGATTTGGATGGTACTTAATGTGGAAAGTATGAATGGTCAGTAGAATGTTGTTCTCAATTACCTTGTTTTCGCCATACAAAGGTTTCTACGAGAGAAATTTCCTTTTCATTCTTATTTATTCTGGTTGCCTTTATCAAAAATAACATTTTTTTCCTCTTACATTTGGCCTTAAATATTTTCACTTGAGATCAATGCAGCCTAAAGGTTAACGTGGGTCCTGCATCAACCATAGCAATTTCATTCAAGTTGAATGATGGGAACATCATAAAGGTGATGCTGTCATTATCAAGGAATTGATTTTATCTCAGTCATTATCAAGGAATTGATTTTATCTCAGTCATTATCAAGGAATTGATTTTATCTCAGTCATTATCAAGGAATTGATTTTATCTCAGTCATTATCAAGGAATTGATTTTATCTCAGTCATTATCAAGGAATTGATTTTATCTCAGTCATTATCAAGGAATTGATTTTATCTCAGTCATTATCAAGGAATTGATTTTATCTCAGTCATTATCAAGGAATTGATTTTATCTCTCTTCTTGCTGATTATGGCTTAATGTGGTGTGTTTTAAGCTCATAAGAATTTCCCAAATATGGATGCTTGCAGTGCTTTAAGAATTTTCTATCTCCAGATCAGAACACACAAGCTTTCAAGGAAGTGGCCATTATAAGGCATCCATGTATTGATGAATAGGCATTTGGGTTCATCACTTCATTTGTCACCCTCTAGAATTATTCAGGAGAGGAAGAGCTTTGCTGCGTTTATATCCCAACAAACCATCTTTACATAGCTGATGTATGCCTCTTGAACTCCAATGATGTTATTAGCCCAAAAGTCAAACTTGTCTGTAAGGGAGGGAATTGAAATTGTTGTGTCTGGTGGTATGTCAATGCCCTAGATTCTATCTACATCGGATTTGAGAATTATTCAAGTCGATAGAAATAGACCTGACAGAAACTAAGAGCAAAGACATGAGATGTACCACTGTTTCTGTACTTCCTTTTATACTGAAAATTTAGTCATTGACATGTGCCCATGATTTGGCTCCAGTTGCAATCTAGTTCTATTTATATTTCAGTTTTCGTAGAGTTAGATTGTACTCAGAACATATGTAACAATTGTGGCATATGTATAATATGAGGAAGTAGATTTGTGCATAACTATAAACTTATTATTTTCCTGGCTAAAAAAAAATAAAATCAACATTTACATGTCTATTTTCCCTTTCCTTTAGTATGCGTTTTAATATTCAATTGCATATGTAATAATGTATGGAGTTCTAATTTGAATTACGAATGGCAGTTGCCGAACCCAACTTAGCAAGTATATGAATTCATTTTTTTTTTTTTTAAATCAGATTTCATAGAATGCGGCCACTGTAATTTTAGCCAAGTCTCTATGAGTATTAATTTAAGATATCATAGGAAGCAATTTAAATTCTTTTGTATGTTGCAAAGATGGTCAAGCGAAATATTATTCTTGCATAAATAGGCTTTTGTGATAAAAAGAAAGTCTTAAAAATTGATTGAAATTTTCCATGGAAAAAGTGACCATTTCCATGGAAAAAGTGACAATTTTCATGGAAAATAATGGCTATCAAACAACAAAAATTGGAAAAAATGACAATTTTCATGGAAAATAATGACTATCAAACACCAAAAGATGGAAAAATACAATATTTTCTAGGTGGAAAGTGAAGTCAAACAAACGCATTTAATTGACAATTTCCATGGAAATAATTTCTAGGCAACTCAATTGCCTGGAAAATATTTTCTTTCCATGTAATTTTCCATCTTGCAATCAAACGCACCCTTATTGTTAAAGGGACGGGAGGGGAAAATAGGAATTATTGAAAATTCTCAAATTTGGAATTTGGTGTGACACTGTTTATATTACACCAAGTTTTACACACACTACATTCGGTGCCATCCCCATTGGAGATTCTCTAAGTGGCAAATAAATTGAAACCTTAAAAATACAAATTTTTTTTTTTTTTTTTCAAATAATGTTAAGGACAAAATATAAACGCTTTTTCTTTCTTTCATTCTTTTATTTTTTCCCTCAACTGTTTGTTCCGACTAATAAGCGTTTAACAAGTAATGCAGTGCTTCTCGGTACTTTCTGGATTATTTATGTGAAAGAACAAATTTAGAGAGAGAGAAAAAACGACACAGAAATGGAAAAAGAGGGCCAATCTTGTTCCAATGGCCAGTTCCCTCTTTCTCCCCAATCTGAATCCAAAAAGCAAGGTGGATGGAAAGCCATTAAATTCATTCTTGGTAATGTATTGCGAATCTACCATCTTTAGCGTTTCTTGAACGAGTTTTCTTTCAAAAATAGTTCCTTAATTTGATCTTTTTGTGTTTCGATTTTCCAAGGAAATGAGTCATCGAGAAATTGGCATCTATGAGCCTCGTGGCAAACATCACAATGTATGTACGTACGAAATACAACACGAGTGGCATATTTTTGGTCAATGTTGTTACCATATGGTCAGGTACTTCCAATATTGCATCGATAGCTGGTGCAATTGTCTTCGACGTCTATTTGGGACAGTTCCGTACTCTCCTTATTGGTACCATTTTCTCACTTTTGTTATGATCACATCTCTATCTTCTCATACACTTTCTTGTTCTTATTGTATTATGAATCCCGGTGATAAATTGATAAAAAAATAAATGCTTTTTTTTTTCATAAAGGCCCGATATATAAACAAGTAGTGACAAGACTAATCAATACTTGTGTTTGCTTTTACACATTTTGAATTATTACCTCGTCTAAAACTTAAAAGATCTTATTTATCAAAATTATGTTTGCAATGTATGGGTGTTATGACCCTGACTGCAGGCATACCTGAACTAAGGCCTCCAGCCTGCAGTGAGCAAGCAATTTGCATAGATCCCCAGAAATTTCAATTGGCCTACCTGTTTTCAAGTCTTATACTTATTGCATTGGGTGCAGGTGTTGCTAATCAATTTGATACAAGTATGGAAAAAGGAAGAGCACAACTCAATAGCTTCTTCAATTGGTCGTACTTTTCTTTCACAATCGCCCTCATCATAGCCCTAGTTGGGGTCATCTACATCTAGACGAACATTAGTTGGGTTATCAGGTTTGCCATCCTGATTGCCTGTCTTGCACTCTCCATCACCATTTTCTTGATCGGGCGCCATACTTATTTATGCAAAAGGGGACAGGGAAGTGTGTTTGTGGACATGGCAAAGGTTGTTCCTGCGGCTTTTAGGAAATGGAAGTAAATCTGAAACTGGGAAACCAGCATGCGTTCAAGCTTGGTCATGATCCAGAGTAAAAAATGCCCAAGTTTCTAGAGAACAAGTTTAAGTGCCTCGACAAGGCAGCCGTTATTATTGATCCACATGAATTGGATGAACGATAAAAGTGTTTTGAATGTATTATTGTCTCACTCACTTACAATACAAATTAGCTGAGGTATTTATATAGTTTGGGAATGATGATATACAAAGTGAAATGAGTTATACAAAGAGGATGCATGATTTATGGGATAGATGTGCTTGAATCATGTAAACCGTGTGCTTAACTCATGGAATTTGCTTGGAGAAAATTTCTCTTGACTGTTGGAATTATGATCTCTGATTGGAGTGATTGGTGCACTATTACGCCCCCGCAAGATGGAATTCCCGTCAGAGATTCCAATCTTGGATCTTAGTAGCTGAAATCGAGAGCGAGGAAGAGACTTTGTCAGCAAGTCAGCTAGTTGATCATTGGTTGAGACATGAGAAACCTCAAGAAGGCCTTTGTTGACATAGTCTCTTACAAAGTGTAAATCAATAGCAATGTGTTTCATCCGAGAGTGATGCACGGGGTTGACACTTAAATGAGTTGCACCAACATTATCATAGAGGAGTTTAGGAGGCTTTGTGAAATGAATGCCCAGTTCTTGAAAGAGAGATATCAACCAAGCGATTTCAGAAGTAGCTGTAGCAAGAGCACGATATTCTGTCCTAGTTGAGGAACGTGCAACCGCACGTTGCTTTCGTGTATACCAAGAGATAGGATTGTTCCCGTAGAAAACGACAAATGTAGATGTGGAGGTGCGATCATCAACATTACCAGCCCAATCGACATCAGAATAAGCAGTAAGTGCATTTTCATCATCTCTGGAGAGTAGGAGACTATGGTGCACCGTTTGTTTGAGATAACATAGGAGTCGCTTGACAGCATTCCAATGTTGCTCTGTTGGTCGATGCATGAATTGGGCTAAACGATTGACAGGAAAGGCAATATCTGGTCGTGTGAGGAAGAGATATTGAAGACTCCCAATTACTCGACGGAACTCAGTACCATCGCTGGCTGGTGAGCCATCATCAAGGCGGAGATGAGCAGTGGTAGCCATCGGGGTACAAACTGGTTTTGCTCCTTCTAAATTTATTCTGTAAAGGAGATCCTGCAAATATTTTTGTTGGCTTAAGAACAACCCATTACTGATAGGCAATACCTCAACGCCCAAGAAATAATGTAACTGGCCCAAATCTTTAATCGAAAATTTGGAACCCAAGGATTGGATGATGAACTCATTGAAGTCTGCAGAATTGCCTGTCAATATAAGATCATCAACATAAACAAGAAAATAAGCCACAATATCATCACGAGTATAAATGAATAAGGAAGAATCTGATTTGGACCGATGGAACCCCAATTTTTGGAGATAGCCACTGAGGATGGTATACCAAGCCCTTGGGGCTTGTTTTAGTCCATAGAGAGATTGGCAAAGTTTATAGACATAATTTGGCTTGTCAGAGTCTATGAAGCCAGTGGGTTTCCATAGAGACATCTTCACCAAGTGTACCATGAAGAAAGACATTATTAACATCCAATTGGCGAAGTGCCCAACCACGAGAGAGGGCAATGGTGAGAACAATCCGGATTGTCACATGTTTGACAACTGGTGAAAAAGTCTCCTTGTAATCAAGGTCAGGTCTTTGATGAAATCCTTTAGCCACCAATCGGGCTTTATAACGATCAATGGATCCATCAGGATGTCATTTCACTTGAAATACCCATTTGCATTCAATTGGTTTGATTGTCAGTGAATTAGGAACAAGATCCCAAGTCCCATGGCGAACAAGTGCATTGAACTCATCACTTATAACCTGGCGTCGGTGGTAGTCCTTCAGAGCATGTCTCGCACATGTAGGTTCAATAGATTGTGTCATTGGATGTTTGGTGGCAGTGAACATCCGTTTGGGCTTTCGGATATTATTCAAGCCTCTTGTGATCATTGGATGAGTATGAAGTGGCAGTGGACCAGATGGGACAATAGGCTCTGGTGAAGCATCTGTAGTAGTAAGTGTCATGCTAGATGGGTCAGTAGGTGATGGGCCCGTGGGTGGACAGGACAGCACGAATTCTGCTCGCAGAAGGTGAGAACCAGGCGGGCTATGGAAGTTAGATTGAGTTGTAGCTGGTGAGGCTGGCACATTTTGGATTGGGCTAGATGATGTCGGTAGCATGATGGGCCGTTGATCAAGGTGAGTAGTGGACTTATCCATAGGTTGAATAGATGGAGTAAGAGAGGTGTATGGGAAAACTAATTCATCAAACGTGACATGACGTGTAATATAGACACAATTAGATGTCAGATCAAGACATTTGTAGGCACTTTGAGAAGTAGAATATACAATGAAGATGCATGGTTTGGATTTTGGGTCAAGTTTATGATTGTTATATGGTTTAAGCCAAGGAAAACACAAACAACCAAAGGTCTTTAGTTTTAGGTAATTGGGTATTGTACTAAAGAGACGAGTGAACGGTGGCTTATGGCCTTGTGCGGTGGGGAGGCGATTGATAAGATAAACTGCAGTTTGAAATGTAACAACCCAATATTTGGTAGGCATGTGGGCTTGGGTGAGAAGGGTTTGACCGGTCTCAACAATGTGTCGATGTCTTCTTTCGGAAAGGCCATTATGTTGTAGAGTGTGGGGGGTGTTGTATAGTGACCTATTCCATGGGCTTGGAGATAAGGTTTAAGTCCTATATATTCAACACCATTGTCACTGTACAAATTTTTAATGGGTCGACCGAATTGCTTATTCAGGAGGACATGTAATTGGGGGAAGATTTTACCAACTTTTGATTTTTGATGCATGGGAAAGAACCAACAATAACGTGTGAAATGATCAATGAATATGACATAGTATTTGTGGTCCGCGTGAGATGGGAGAGATGCTGGTCCCCAAACATCAGAATAAATATATTCAAATGGAGCAGTTGTATGAATAGTACTAGAATGAAAAGGCAATTGATGACTTTTATTAATATGACAAGGATGACAAACTTGTGACATAATTGGAGTACTTAAAGGAAGAGAATGTTGTGAAATTATTTTAGAGACTAGGCGGTGGTGAGGATGCCCTAGACGACGATGCCAAATGACACTAGAGGTTTTCTCACTAACATTGGCTACAATAGGAATGAGCGGATCTGGTACTGTAGTAAGTAATGGGTAAATGCCTTGTTCACACCTTCCTCGAAGTAGAATCGCCCCCGTTGTCCGATCCTTCACCAAAAAATAATTAGGATGAAACTCAATTAGTAATTATTTTTTTTGGTGAATTGATGCACAGAAATGAGATTTTTATGAATGTCCGGAACACATAATGTGTCATTGAATTTAAAATTATGAGTAGGCGAATGTAAAATAAGGGAGCCAATATGATTAATAGGTAAACCTGAACCATCGCCAATTACCACAGCGTTAGTGCCATCATACTCAGAATGGATAGATAAATTACCAAGCTCCAAGGTAATGTTATGAGAGCCACCAGAGTCTAGCAACCATTTTGTAGACTTCCCTTTGGAACGACCAACACAACTAGCTGAAACGGTCTGTAGTTTTTGACAATATTTAGCAATGTGTCCAATATCATCACAAAATTGACATATGGGCTTACGTCGGGGCTTGTTGAACCGATGGGCCTGCTGGTCAATCTGACTCGAAGAGCGAGTGTGATAGGGACCAATGAAATAGGTAGGCCGAACCCCATCATGACGTGCAGCAAGATTAACCATCACCACAAGAGATGCAGAGGAGGCCTCGAGGCGCTTGAGATAGACTTCATGACTGACTAGTATGTCATGGAGTTCTTCAAAGGATAGGGATGATTCCCTGGTGCGAATGGGGGCAACAACATCACGAAATTCTGGCCCCAAGCCGTGAAGTACATAAAGTGTGATATCATCAGTTGAAAGAGGAACGTCGATAAGGCTCATTTCATCAACTATAGCCTTCACAGCTTGCATATATTCAGAAATACTCCGATCACCACGCTGCAACGTGGTGAGACTTTCTTTCAACTGCATGACTCGGGTGCGAGATCGATTAGCATAGAGATGGGACAAGCGCTGCCACGCTTCCCGCGAAGTTTGAGCAGTAGTAATCAATGGCGTGATGGCTTCAGCAACGAAAGCAAGGATAGCGTTAAGGAGAAGCTTATCTTGTTGGAACCAAAGTTTAAATG
>NW_019239287.1:0-1851 GCF_002742605.1 Olea europaea var. sylvestris
TTTGCAGGCCGTTTCCAATCAACAAGCAAAATTTCGGTCCATTCCGACACCGTCACGAAAAATGACAAAATTGCTCCAGGTGCAATTTTTCTTCGTTAATTTTCTGTCCAGCACTTCTTCAACCTGACATAATTAATAAGGAAATTAATTATTCGGAGGGCCCAAACGAAGGAATTTGGCTAAAATCTTATGATCCCGGGTCTGTGCCCCGATTCCAATTTCGGGTGCCGTTTCCAATCACCCTTCTAAATTTCGGCCGATTCCGACACCGTTGCAATAAATGACAAATTTGCCCCTGGTGCGGTTTTTCTTTGTTAATTTTCTGTCTAGCACTTCTTCAACCTGACATAATTAATACGAAAATTAATTATTCGGAGGCCCAAATGAAGGAGTTTGGCTAAAATCTTGTGATCCTGGGACTGTGTCCTGAATTCGATTTCGCGGGCTGTTTCCAATCAACCTGTCAAATTTCGACCCATTCCGACATCGTAGCTAAAAATGACAAAATTGCCCCTGTTGCAGCTTTGCTTTGTTAATTTTCTATCCAACACTTCTTCAACTTGACATAATTAATAGGGAAATTAATTATTCGGAGGCCCAAACGAAGGAATTTAGCTAAAATCCCGTGATCCCGGGTCTGTGCCCCGATTCCAATCACCCTTCTAAATTTCGACCGATTTCGACACCGTCGCGACAATTGCTAAATTTGCCCATGGTGCGGTTTTTCTTTGTTAATTTTCTGTCCAGCGCTTCTTCAACCTGACATAATTAATACGAAAATTAATTATTCTGAGGCCCAAACCAAGGAGTTTGACTAAAATCCCGTGATCCCGAGTCTGTGCCCCGAGTCCAATTTCACGGGCCGTTTCCAATCTACCTACCAAAATTTGGCCCATTCCGACATCGTCTCGAAAAATGACAAAATTGCCCCTGGTGCGTCTTTTCTTTGTTAATTTTATGTCCAACACTTCTTCAATCGAAGGAATTTGGCTAAAATCCCATGATCTCGAGTCGATGACTCGAGTCCAATTTCGCAGGGCGTTTCCAATCAACCAGTCAAATTTCGGCCCATTTCGACACTGTCGAGAAAAATGACAAAATTGCCCGTGGTACGATTTTGATATGTTAATTTTCTGTCCAACACTTTTTCAACCTGACATAATTAATATGGAAATTAATTATTCGAAGGCCCAAACGAAGAAATTCTCCGAAAATCCCGTGATCCCGGGTTTGTGCCCCGAGTCCAATTTCGCGAGCTGTTTCCAATCAACCTGCCATATTTCAACCGATTTCGACACTATTGCGACAAATGATAAAATTGCCCCTGGTGCAGCTTTTCTTTGTTAATTTTCTGTCCAGCACTTCTTCAACCTGACATAATTAATATTGAAATTAATTATTCGGAGGCCCAAACGAAGGAGTTTCGCTAAATTCTCATGATCCCGGGTCTGTGCCCCGAGTCCATTTTCGCAGGTCGTTTCCAATCAACCTGCCAAATTTGGGCCGATTCCGACACCGTCACGACAAATGACAAAATTGCCCCCGGAGCGATTTTTATTTGTTAATTTTCTGTCCAGCACTTCTTCAATCTGACATAATTAATACGAAAATTAATTATTCGAAGGCCCAAACGAAGGAATTTGGCTAAAATCCCGTGATCCCGGGTCTATGCCTTGAGTCCAATTTCGACCATCATTTCCAGTCAACCTGCCAAATTTCAGCCCATTCCGACATCGTCGCGAAAAATGACAAAATTGTCCCTGGTGAAGTTTTGCTTTGTTAATTTTCGGTCCAACACTTCTTCAATCTGACTTTATTAATAAGGAAATTAATTATTCGGAGGCCCAAACG
>NW_019239288.1:0-1851 GCF_002742605.1 Olea europaea var. sylvestris
TAATTACTTTTTGGAAATGTAGCGACCATTTTGGATTGAACTCCCAACTTCATCGTGACGTATGAGGGATTTCGGCCATTTTTTGAACGAGTGAGCACTTGCATATTTGGAACGCGCGGATTGCCGACGTACGAAGAATTGAGCATAACTTTTGCACACGGTGTCCGTTTTGGGACCATAAGTACTTTTTGGAAATGTAGCGACCGATTTGGATTGAGCTCACAACTTCGTCCTGACGTACGCGGGATTTCGGCCATTTTTCGAAAGAGCGAGCACTTGCATATTTGGGACGCTTGGATTGTCGGCGTACGAAGAATTGAGCGTAGCTTTTGCACACGGTGTCCGTTTTGGGCCCATAAGTACTTTTCGGAAATGTAGCGACCGTTTCGGATTGAGCTCACAACTTCGTCCTGACGTACGCGGGATTTCGGCCATTTTTCGAAAGAGCGAGCACTTGCATATTTGGGACGCTTGGATTGTCGGCGTACGAAGAATTGAGCGTAGCTTTTGCACACGGTGTCCGTTTTGGGCCCATAAGTACTTTTCGGAAATGTAGCGACCGTTTCGGATTGAGCTCACAACTTCGTCCTGACGTACGCGGGATTTCGGCCATTTTTCGAAAGAGCGAGCACTTGCATATTTGGAACGCTTGGATTGCCGGCGTACGAAGAATTGAGCGTAACTTTTGCACACGGTGTCCGTTTTTGGACAATAAGTACTTTTTAGAAATGTAGCGACCGATTTGGATTGAGCTCACAACTTCGTCCTGACGTACGAGGGATTTCGGCCATTTTTTGAAAGAATGAGCACTTGCATATTTGGAACGCTTGGATTGCCTGCGTACGAAGAATTGAGCGTAACTTTTGCAAACGGTGTCTGTTTTGGGACCATAAGTACTTTTTGAAAATGTAACGACCGTTTTGGGTTGAACTCACAACTTCGTCGTGACGTAGGAGGGATTTTAGCCATTTTTCGAAAGAGTGAGCACTTGCATATTTGGAACGCGTGGATTGCCGGCGTACGAAGAATTGAGCGTAACTTTTGCACACGGTGTCCGTTTTGGGACCATAATTACTTTTTGGAAATGTAGCGACCATTTTGGATTGAACTCCCAACTTCATCGTGACGTATGAGGGATTTCGGCCATTTTTCGAACGAGTGAGCACTTGCATATTTGGAACGTCCGAATTGCCGACGTACGAAGAATTGAGCATAACTTTTGCACATGGTGTCCATTTTGGGACCATAAGTACTTTTTGGAAATGTAGCGATCGATTTGGATTGAACTCACCACTTCGTCGTGACGTACAAGGGATTTTGGCCATTTTTGAAAGAATGAGCACTTGCATATTTGGAACGCTTGGGTTGTCGGCGTACGAAGAATTGAGCGCAACTTTTGGACTCGGTGTCCTTTTTGGGACCATAAGTACTTTTTGGAAATGTAGCGACCGTTTTGGATTGAACTCCCAACTTCGTCGTGACGTATGAGGGATTTCGCCCATTTTTCGAAAGAGTGAGCACTTGCATATTTCGAACGCTTAGATTGCCGGCGTACGAAGAATTGAGCGTACCTTTTGCACACGGTGTCCATTTAGGGACCATAAGTACTTTTTGGAAATGTAGCGACCGTTTTGGATTGAACTCCCAACTTCGTCGTGACGTATGAGGGATTTCGCCCATTTTTCGAAAGAGTGAGCACTTGCATATTTCGAACGCTTAGATTGCCGGCGTACGAAGAATTGAGCGTAACTTTTGCACACGGTGTCCATTTTTGGACCATAAGTACTTTTTAGAAATGTAGCGACCGATTTGGATTGAACTCACAACTTCGTCCTGACGTACGAGGGATTT
>NW_019239289.1:0-1851 GCF_002742605.1 Olea europaea var. sylvestris
ATGAGTGTACAAATAGAAAAGTTCAATCGATTAGAACCTTGCTACATGTACACTATGGTGTACACTTTAGTTTACACTTTGCTGTGTGACATTACCTTGATGACAGTTTATATTTTAAACAGTTTTTCCATCCAATTGACACTTGACAACAATGCAAGGGTCAAACAACGAGTCAAAAATCAGTGTACAAATAACAAAGTTCAATCGATAAGAACCTTGCTATAGGTACACTATGGTGTACACTTTAGTTTACACTTTGCCACGTGACATTACCTTGTTGGACAGTTTAAATTTCAAACAGTTTTCCCATCCAATTGACACTTGACAACAATGCAAGTGTCAAACAGCGAGTCAAAAATTTGTGTAAAAATAGCAAAGTTCAACTGGTAAGAGCCTTGCGACATTTACACCATGGTGTACACAACAGTTTACACTTTGCCACGTAACATTACCCTGTTGGACTACTTAAATTTCAAGCAGTTTTCCCACCCAATTGCCACATGACAACAACGCAAGTGTCAAACAACGTGTTAAAAATCAGTGTACAAATAAAAAAATTCAATCAGTAAGAACCTTGCTACATGTACACTATGGTGCACACTTTGCCATGTGACATTACCCTGTTGGACAGTTTAAATTTCAAATAGTTTTCCCATCCGATTGAAACTTGACAACAATGCATGTGTCAAACAACATGTCCAAAATCAGTGTACAAATAGCAAAGTTCAATCGGTAAGAACCTTGCAACATGTACACTATAGTGTAACATATCCTGTTGGACAGTTTAAATTTCAAATAGTTTTCCCATCCAATTGACACTTGACAACAATGCAAGTGTCAAACAATGTTTCAAAGCTTAGTGTACAAAAAGAAAAGTTCAATCGGTTAGAACCTTACTTCATGTACACTATGGTGTACACTTTAGTTTACACTTTGCCACGTGACATATCCCTGTAAGACAGTTTAAATCTCAAAGTACTTTTTCGTCCAATTGAGACTTGACAACAATGCAAGTGTCAAACAACGTATCAAAAATTAGTGCACAAATAGCAAAATTCAGTCGGTAAAGACCTTGCTACATGTACACTATGGTGTACACTTTAGTTTACACTTTGCCACGTGACATTACACAGTTGGACAGTTTAAATTTCAATCGTATTGACACTTGACAACAATGCAACTGACAGACAACGTGTCAAAAATCAGTGTACAAATAGTAAAGTTCAATTGGTAAGAACATTGTGACATGTACACTATGGTGTACACCATAGGTTACACTTCGCAACGTGACTTTACCTTGCTGGATAACTTAAATTTCAAGTTGTTTTTTCATCCAATTGATACTTGACAACAATGTAAGTGTCAAACAACGTGTCAAAAATTAGTGCACAAATAGCAAAGTTCAATCGGTAAGGACCTTGCTACATGTACACTATGGTGTACACTTTAATTTACACTTTGCCACGTGACATTACACAGTTGGGCAGTTTAAATTTCAAAAAATTTTCGCATCGTATTGACACTTGACAACAATGCAAGTGTCAAACATCGTGTTAAAAATCAGTGTACAAATAGCAAAGTTCAATCGGTAAGAATCGTGCTTCATGTACACTATGGTGTACACTTTAGTTTACACTTTACCACGTGACATTACCCTATTGGACAGGTTAAATTTCAAACAGTTTTCCCATCCAACTGACACTTGAAAACAATGTAAGTATCGAACAACGTGTTAAAAATCAGTGTACAAATAGCAAAGCTCAATCGATAAGAACCTTGGTACATGTACACTATGGTGTTCAATTTAATTTAGACTCTGTCACGTGACATTACCCTATTGGACGGTTTAAA
>NW_019239290.1:0-1851 GCF_002742605.1 Olea europaea var. sylvestris
GGCGATTTCGTCATTTTTCGCGACGGTGTCGAAATGGGCTCAAATTTGACCGATTCTTCGAAAAAAAATCGCGCCGGGGTCGAGTTCGTCATTTTTCGCGACGGTTTTGGAATCGTCTAAAATTTGACAGATTGATGGGAATCAAAAATCGCGCCGGGAGCAATTTCGTAAATTTTCGCGACGGTGTCGGAATCGGCTAAAACTTGACTGATTGATGGGAAACAAAAATCGTGCCGGGAGCAAATTCGTCATTTTTCGCGACGGAGTCAGAATCGACTAAAATTTGACTGATTGATGGGAAACAAAAATCGCGCCGGGAGCAATTTCGTCAATTTTCGCGACGGTGTCGGAATCGGCTAAAACTTGACTGATTGATGGGAAACAAAAATCGTGCCGGGAGCAAATTCGTCATTTTTCGCGACGGAGTCAGAATCGACTAAAATTTGACTGATTGATGGGAAACAAAAATCGCGCCGGGAGCAATTTCGTCAATTTTCGCGACGGTGTCGGAATCGGCTAAAACTTGACTGATTGATGGGAAACAAAAATCGTGCCGGGAGCAAATTCGTCATTTTTCGCGACGGAGTCAGAATCGACTAAAATTTGACTGATTGATGGGAAACAAAAATCGCGCCGGGAGCAATTTCGTCAATTTTCGCGACGGTGTCGGAATCGGCTAAAACTTGACTGATTGATGGGAAACAAAAATCGTGCCGGGAGCAAATTCGTCATTTTTCGCGACGGAGTCAGAATCGACTAAAATTTGACTGATTGATGGGAAACAAAAATCGCGCCGGGGGCGATTTCGTCATTTTTCGCGTCGGTTTTGGAATCGTCTAAAATTTGACAGATTGATGGGAAACAAAAATAGCGCCGGGAGCAATTTTGTCAATTTTCGCAACGGTGTCGGAATCGACTAAAATTTGACTGATTGATGGGAAAAAAATCGCCCTGGGGGCGATTTCGTCATTTTTCACGACGGTGTCGAAATGGGTTCAAATTTGACCGATTGATCGGAAAAAAATCTCGCAGGGGTCGATTTCGTCATTTTTCGCGACGGTTTTAGAATCGTCTAAAATTTGAGTGATTGATGGGAAACAAAAATCGCGCCGGGAGCAATTTCGTCATTTTTCGTGACGTTGTCGGAATCCGCTAAAACTTGACTGATTGATGGGAAACAAAAATCGCGTCGGGAGCAATTTCGTCATTTTTCGCGACAGTGTCGGAATCGGCTAAAATTTGACTGATTGATGGGAAACAAAAATCGAGCCGGGGGCGATTTCGTCATTTTTCGCGACGGTATCGAAATGGACTCAAATTTGACCGATTCTTCGGAAAAAAAATCACGCCGGGGTCGATTTCGTCATTTTTCCCGACGGTTTTGGAATCGTCTAAAATTTGACAGATTGATGGGAAACAAAAATCGCTCCGGGAGCAATTTCGTCAATTTTCGCGATGGTGTCGGAATCATCTAAAACTTGACTGATTGATGGGAAACAAAAATCGCGCCGGTAGCAATTTCGTCATTTTTCGCGACGGAGTCAGAATCGACTAAAATTTGACTGATTGATGGGAAACAAAAATCGCGCCGGGGGCGATTTCGTCATTTTTCGCGACGGTATCGAAATGGGCTCAAATTTGACCGATTCTTCGGAAAAAAAATCGCGCCGGGGTCGATTTCGTCATTTTTCGCGACGATTTTGGAATCGTCTAAAATTTGACAGTTTGATGGGAAACAAAAATCCCGCCGGGAGCAATTTCGTCAATATTCGCGACGGTGTCGGAATCGGCTAAAACTTGACTGATTGATGGGAAACAAAAATTGCGCCGGGAGCAATTTCGTCATTTTTC
>NW_019239291.1:0-1851 GCF_002742605.1 Olea europaea var. sylvestris
GTGCTTTTCTACTACTTGAATCAGTTTCCAGTTGCATTATCTTTTCTTTTGAATATAATACAAGATATCGGTGGCCGGAATTGAGAGAACTTAAAAAGTCTGAGACCCTAAATTAAATTATCAAACAAGAAGATACCGGAATTAAACAGGTCTCTAAGACTCTCTAACAGTAGTAGTAATCTATATTCTATGAATCCAAATACAGTCAGTCATACGAAAATGAAACCTACAATTACTTGTAAACTATAAAGTTTGAAATATATGACATTACCTTCACGACTTGAAAATGTAAAACCATTTACTATTCAATGTGTGAAGCAAAGTCAGTTTGTTGCTGTCCAAAGTCAATGTCTGCAATAAGCCACACATGGGCAAGCCTCTCTCTCTCTCTCTTCCCCCTTCATTTTCTTTGAAATAAATGATCTCCATTTGTCTGCTTGATCTTTAATCTCTACCTTAAAAGCAACCCTAAAGTGTCTCAAGACTATACTATTTATTTGATCATAATTTTTTTTTGTTTCTTACGAAGAAAACATTACCAGCAGTTTGCTGTTAAGAGATATCCCGTTTTTCTAGCACCTTTTTCCCTTTTTGTTGTTTCGTTCTTTTCCTCTCTCTTGAGGCTTCGAGATTCACCTTTTAGGCTTGGATGTCCAGATTAAGGTAAACGCAATCTAAAAGCAAACGAATATATAAAAAAATATGTTTTCCATCTCACTATTCTTAATTGACTTTGTCATGTACTGTTTTCTAGGGAAGGGTTTGATGAGATTGGAAAGAATTTGATGACAAGAGAGATAGATGCAGTGATGGGAAGGAGACATATGTTGGGTCCTCCAGGAAATTTAAACACAGTCACTCCTTGTGCAGCATGTAAACTTTTGAGAAGAAGATGTGCAGAAGAATGCCCTTTTTCTCCTTATTTCTCACCACATGAACCTCAGAAATTTGCAGCTGTTCATAAAGTTTTTGGAGCAAGCAATGTCTCCAAGATGCTCATGGTAATTACCCCCTATCATTTGCGTGTTTTATTTGAGTAGATATAGCAATGAATTCGAATAGAGCAACAAAAAATGATTCACAAAGTCGATCTAAAAATTCTAAGTTTTGTAACAAATATTTTCTTTTTTATGGGTGTTTAGGAGGTGGCTGAGCCCCAAAGAGCTGATGCAGCCAACAGTTTGGTTTTCGAAGCGAACGTGCGGCTGAGAGATCCGGTCTATGGATGCATGGGTGCAATTTCAGCTTTGCAACAACAGGTTCAAACTCTACAAGCTGAACTTAATGCAGTAAGGGCTGAGATACTGAGATATAAGTATAGAGAAGCTGCAAACACATTCATTGCTTCGAATAATGTGGCGGCGTTATTTCCCTCCGGAACCGTGTCCGTGGCTGAGCTACCACAAGCTCCTCCTACTCCGACCACTTCTAGAACTGCTGCTGCTGCTCCACCACCAACAACTCCTCCTCCTCCACCTCCAACAGCTTCTGTTGTCTCTTCCTCATCTTCAGCTCCATCTTTGTACACTTCTCCTCCTAGCACAGCGAGCTTTAACAACATTTCAAATAATAACATACCATATTTTCACTGATTTTGTTCAGCCATATATAGCTCACCCCTTTCTTCATTTTCCAGTAAGAAACTTGTAGTCCAATAAATCAGAAAAAGGCTTTATTCACTACTATAATCAGAAATTTGCAGAAAATTTTCAGTATATTATTAGCGTTTTTCTGCTTTTAATCGATGTTAAACTTTTTTCTCTTCCAATCTTCAGTTTCATCGTGTTCCAAAAATTAAAACTGAAAATATAGAAATATTCCAAAAAAAAAAAAAAAAAAAAAAAAAAAAGT
>NW_019239292.1:0-1851 GCF_002742605.1 Olea europaea var. sylvestris
AACGTGGTTTTTGATTTCATGAAAACTTTGGGTTTGTTCATTTTTGGCGAATTGCTAGTCTAATTCGATTGGAATTGATGCAGCGAAAAGTAGTTTTTGATTTCAAGATAACTTCGGGTTTGTTCGTTTTTGCCGAATTGCTAGTCTAATTCGGTTGGACTTGAGCCAATGAAAAGTGGTTTTTTATTTCAGGAAAACTTCAGGTTTGGTCGTTTTAGGCGTATTGCTAGTCTAATTCGATTGGAATCGAGGCAGTAAAAAGTAGTTTTTGATTTCATGATAACTTCGGGTTTGTTCGTTTTTGGCGAATTGCTGGTCTAATTAGATCGGAATCGAGCCAATGAAAAGTGGTTTTTTGATTTCATGATAACTTCGGGTTTGTTCATTTTTGGCGAATTGCTAGTCTAATTCGATTGGAATCGAGCTAATGAAAAGTGGTTTTTTATTTCATGGAAACTTCGAGTTTGGTCATTTTTGGCGTATTGCTAGTCTAATTCGATTGTAATCGAGGCAGTTAAAAGTAGGTTTTGATTTCATGATAACTTCGGGTTTGTTTATTTTTGGCGAATTACTAGTCTAATTGGATTGGAATCGAGCCAATGAAAAGTGGTTTTTGATTGCATGATACCTATGAGTTTGTTCGTTTTAGGCAAATTGCTAGTCTAATTCGATTGGAATCGAGCCTATGAAATGTGGTTTTTTATTTCATGAAAAAATCGGGATTGTACGTTTTTGGCGTATTGCTAGTCTAATTCGATTGAATTCGAGGAAATGAAATGTCGTTTTTGATTGCAATGTAACTTTGGGTTTGTTCGTTTTTTGCATTTTGCTAGTCTAATTTGATTGGAATCGAGCCAATGAAAAGTGGTTCTTGATATCATGATCGTCGGGTTTGTTCAGTTTTAAGGACTTGCTAGTCTAATTCGATTGGAAGCGAGCAGATGAAACGTGGTTTTTGATTTCATGAAAACTTTGGGTTTGTTCATTTTTGGCGAATTGCTAGTCTAGTTCGATTGGAATTGAGACAGTGAAAAGTAGTTTTTGATTTCATGATAACTTCGGGTTTGTTCGTTTTTGCCGAATTGCTAGTCTAATTCGGTTGGAATTGAGCCAATGAAAAGTGGTTTTTTATTTCATGAAAACTTCAGGTTTGGTCGTTTTAGGCGTATTGCTAGTCTAATTCGATTGGAATCGAGGCAGTAAAATGTAGTTTTTGATTTCATGATAACTTCGGGTTTGTTCGCTTTTGGCGAATTGCTGGTCTAATTAGATTGGAATCGAGCCAATGAAAAGTGGTTTTTGATTTCATGATAACTTCGGGTTTGTTCGGTTTTGGCGAATTGCTCGTCTAATTCGATTGGAATCGAGCCAACGAAAAGTGATTTTTTGTTTCATGAAAACTTCGAGTTTTGTCATTTTTGGCGTATTACTGGTCTAATTCGATTGAAATCGAGAAAATGAAATTTCATTTTTGATTTCATGATATGTTTGGTTTTGTTCGCTTTTGGCATTTTGCTAGTCTAATTGGATTGGAATCGAGCCAATGAAAAGTGGTTTTCTATTTCATTATCGTCGGGTTTGTTCGTTTGTAAGGAATTGCTAGTCTAATTCGATTGGAAGCGAGTCGATGAAAAGTGGTTTTTTATTTTATGAAAACTTTGGGTTTGTTCATTTTTGGCGAATTGCTAGTCTAGTTCGATTGGAATCGAGGCAGTGAAAAGTAGTTTTTGATTACATGATAACTTTAGATTTGTTCATTTTTGGCGAGTTGCTAGTCTAATTCGATTGTAATTGAGCCAATGAAAAGTGGTTTTTGATTTCATGATAACGTTGGGTTTGTTCGTTTTTGGG
>NW_019239293.1:0-1851 GCF_002742605.1 Olea europaea var. sylvestris
AATTACACCCGGCTCGATTTTTGTTCCCGATCAACCGGTCAAATTTGAGCCTATTCCGACACGGTCACGAAAAATTACGAAATGGCCCTAGCGCGATTTTTGTTTCAGATCAACCTTTCAAATTTGAGCCCATTCCGACAAAGTTGAGAAAAATGACGAAATTGCCCCTGGCGCGATTTTTGTTTCGGATAACCAGTCAAATTTTAGCCAATTCCGACACAGTTGCGAAAAATGACGAAATTACGCCCGGCGCGGTTTTTGCACCTGATCAACCTGTCAAATTTGAGACCATTCCGACACAGTCGCGAAAAATGACGAAATTGCCCCGGGCCTTATTTTTATTTCCGATCAAACCGCCAAATTTCAACCAAATCCGACACAGTCGAGAAAAATGACGAAATTGCCCACGGCGCGATCTTTGTTTCCGATCAACGATTCAAATTTTAGCCAATTTTGACACAGTCGCGGAAAATGACGAAATTACACCCGACGCGATTTTTGTTTCCGATCAACCTGTCAAATTTGAGCCCATTCCGACACAGTTGAGAAAAATGACGAAATTGCCCCCGGCGCGATTTTTGTTTCCGATCAACCTGTCAAATTTTAGCCAATTTCGATACAGTCGCGAAAAATGACGAAATTTCCACGGCGCGATTTTTGTTTCCGATCAATTTGGCAAATTTGAGCCCATTCTGACACAGTCGAGAAAAATGATGAAATTGCCGTCGGCGCGATTTTTATTTCCGATCAAACTGCCAAATTTCAGCCAATTCGGACATAGTTGAGAAAAATGACGAAATTGCCCACGACGCGATTTTTGTTTCCGATCAACCAGTCAAATTTTAGCCAATTTCGACACAGTTACGAAAAATGACGAAATTACACCCTGCGCGATTTTTGTACCCGATCAACCTATCAAATTTGAGACCATTCCGACACTGTAGCGAAAAATGATTTAATTGCCATCGGCGCGATTTTTGTTTCCGATCAACCAGTCAAATTTTAGCCAATTCTGACACTGTCGCGGAAAATGACGAAATTACACCCGGTGCGATTTTTGTTCTCGATCAACCAGTCAAATTTGAGCCTATTCCGACACGGTCGTGAAAAATGAAGAAAATTGCCCCCGGCGCGATTTTTGTTTCCGATCACCCTGTTAAATTTGAGCCCATTCCGACACAGTTGAGAAAAATGACGAAATTGCCCCCGGCGCGATTTTTGTTTCCGATCAACCAGTCAAATTTTAGCCAATTCCGACACAGTCGCGAAAAATGACGAAATTACACCCGGCGCGGTTTTTGTTCCCGATCAACCTGCCAAATTTGAGCCTATTCCGACACAGTCGCGAAAAATGACGAAATTGCCCCCGGCTCGATTTTTGTTTCCGATCAACCTGTCAAATTTGAGCCCATTCCGACACAGTCCAGAAAAATGACGAAATTGCCACCGACGCGTTTTTTATTTCCGATCAAACTGCCAAATTTCAGCAAATTCAGACACAGTCCAGAAAATTGACGAAATTGCCACTGACGCGATTTTTGTTTCCGATCAACCAGTCAAATTTTAGCCAATTCCGACACAGTCGCGGAAAATGACGAAATTACACCCGGCTCGATTTTTGTTCCCGATCAACCGGTCAAATTTGAGCCTATTCCGACACGGTCACGAAAAATTACGAAATTACCCCCAGCGCGATTTTTGTTTCAGATCAACCTGTCAAATTTGAGCCCATTCCGACACAGTTGAGAAAAATGACGAAATTGCCCCAGACGAGATTTTTGTTTCCGATAAACCTGTCAAATTTAAGCCAATTTCGACACAGTCGCGAAAAACGACGAAATTTCCCCGGCG
>NW_019239294.1:0-1851 GCF_002742605.1 Olea europaea var. sylvestris
CTCCACCAAAGTCTCTAGGATCTCTCTTCTAGGCCCTCTTTCACGCTGATCCCCTGTATTTCTAGTCCTAACCAATTCAGTTTCCGATAATTGATCATCTTCATTCTCACTCCCATTCATTCTCATCATCGAATTCAACTCTAGGATCACGTCTACCTGCCCCCGAACTTTAGAGACTCTTCTAGGTTGCCACATTTGCAGGTTGCAATTATCATATCTTGTCGATCCATTCTATCTCTAATTTCTCTAAATACCTCATTCATGAGTTTGAATTATTGTTGCAAGGCTTTCATCATGAATGTTTGATTATTTCCCTCTCTAGATAATGATTCATCGTTATTAGACATCCTAATAACTAGAATTTATATGCCTCACGTTTTGCATTCATGTGTCACTCAATTTGGCTTTTTCCCTCTAATAATCTTACTAGTCTTGCCATTTCAACACTTTCTTTCAAATTCTCTAAGGAACTAATTGGTCTCAATCAAAAAATTTTGCCCTTGTGAGATTCAAATTGCAAGAACAAGAAATTGAATAAGGATAATGACTCAAGAATAATGACCAAAGAGAGGACAAAATAAAGGAATTGTATGGAAACACAACCAAGAATTCAAAAAAGTGGTTCTTGAAATCGATTTATGCTGTTTCCACAACAAAATTGATACCAATGGATGATTTAGGTATTGAATTAATTTCTTGAAAGAAATTATGCTTCAAGAAATTTCAAGAAAGTGTGCCTTGAAATTGAATAAGCCTCTTTTAACTGAATTTTCTTTTTTTCGTTTTGCTTCAATTTTTTTTTCTAGAATTTTTTTTTAACAATAAATGCACTAAATTTAATTGCACAACACAATTGTTGAATGTTTTTTATATCTATGTTGATGTAAAATTCAAGAAGATAATGAAGACTCAAGAAAATGATGGAAACTAGACAAAGAAGATGAAGACCCTACAAAGAAGACGGAACTTAAAAAAATGAGAAAAGATAAAGTTATAACCTTGATTTTAGAGCCAAAGCTCTAATATTAGCTGATGTGAATCCACATAGCAATAGTAGATCCAAAACCTACAAAAAGATTGAATTACAACCCCAAGAAGGCTAAAATTCCTATATGAATTTTGACACAATAATTTATTGAATCAAGGAAACAAAGTTAAAAAGAACTTGACCCCTTAATCAAAAATATTATGAACATCGTCATGAAATTCTTGAATGCCACAAACATGAAATCCATGTTCAAAATTGAGTTCAATGAAGAACAAGAAGAAAGCAACCTTGCTTTGATTTAATCTCTCAATAATGTATTAATTTGCAATGAAAGAATGAGACCACATATATATAGACTATGCAATAACAAAGAAACACTAAATAACTCATAAAACATCAAGAAGATATTAAACAATTAGAGTTCTAAACGAAAAAGGAAAAATTAAACAGTTTTCTAATTTTTGTGTTGCACACATACATCTTGTGTTCCGTCACGCGCATTCCGTTAAATTAATTTGGCTACGAGTTGAAATTTTGCTTCCGTGCAAGTGCAACTTATTTTGCCACCAAACACGTGCCGCTTTTCAACTATGCTCTAGGTTTCGCATATTCTATAACTTAGCTTGTATTAAGACTAAGGTTGGTTCTTCTTTTATGCCCCATCTTGAAATTTTTTGTATTGCTTGTTGCCCTCTAACTCTTGGTCCACATAGTTCGGACAAGTAATTTCCATGGCTTTGTTGATCTTTCTTACTCACGCTCTCATCATTGGTCCTTCTTCCACATTAGTAGATCCTTGCAAGCCCTCGTCACATTGTTCTTATTATTGAAGCTCTTCAAAAGGATTCATCCTTGAATATTCA
>NW_019239295.1:0-1850 GCF_002742605.1 Olea europaea var. sylvestris
GAGTGACTCAAATCTATCTCTATTAGAAGTCGTGAAAAATATTAAGAGCTTATGTGTAAGCGATAGTTTGAAAAGTAAATTTTTAAAAAATGTATGGTTAAAAATAGAAAAGAGTTGTGAAAAATAATTTTTTTCCAAAAAATTAATAATTAAAAATGAGTGTGAGTCATACATTCACCAAGTATTAACCTATTGTTAAGTACACAGAATATTAAAAGAAGAAGAAGATAGCCCAATGGACCCCACCACACCATGCGATCTGCAACAAATCTTTACAAGTGGACACGAAGAAAAATAACAATAACAAACGATCGTGCACATGCGATTTTTCACTTTATTAAATGAGGAAATTACAACATGTACATACAATATACACGTAGACATATGTACTATGTAGTAATTAAGACTACCGACACTTTCCCATGTTAAGAAATTCCCAAGAAAACATTACTTATGTGTCAACAATGTTTTGGAAAATAAGTCCGAGCATCAACCCAGAAAAAAAAGGTGAAAGTTCAATTGTTAAATCGTTATGATGGTAAGCAACTTCTTACTTTTTAACTTAAAAATTACCGAAACAATCTATCGATACATTTTAACAACACTGCTATTCATTTGAGTTTCCACCTAGGTCCTCTCGAACTAGACTTTACTCGACTAGATGTTAGCCGAGATAGTGTGAAGAAAAAATGATCGAGTCTAATTTAAATTATGATTGTGAGGCTTACCAAATCTCCAGCGACCTTGGACCAGAGCGACATCAGGATTGTGCATGAGAAAAGGGATTGAGCGTCGAAGAAAATCTGGTTCGGGCCGAAAATCTGCGTCGAAAATGACTACATATTCACATTCTTTGACATAGTCACGTTTCAACCCTTCTTTAAGAGCTCCAGCCTTGTAGCCTCCTCTTGTTTCCCTAATTTGATACCTAATGTTTAATCCCTTACTTGCCCACCTAATGCATTCTTTTTCAACCATATCCTAATACATTGATGAAGTGCCATTAATATCAAACTCAACAAAGAAATATGTTGTTGGATTTTTAAATAAGTTAACTATTTTGACGTCAATACAAAATTACTATGAAAATAAGCAGCCCTGTGTTTAGGGATTTCTGATTTACCTTGATCATAAGATCAGTGGAATCATCAAGTACTTGAATCACCATACGATCAGCTGGCCATGAAAGATTACATGCTGCACCAATGGAGATCTTATAAACCTGTCCAAGAAAAAACAAATCTCAGCGAGAAATTTCAAAATGCAAGCCATTCACCACGAAGTACGTTTGTGTACATCGTAATGCAACTAGATGACCACCAAATGTTTCTTAAAATGTCTGTGTGAAATTGTGTGCATAGAACTCAAACAAGAACTGATTAATTTGATCCGTCTACAGTAAAATTGCACATTGTGGAGCAGCATTCAACGAGATTAACCTTTTAAGATGAAACTCGAATAAATTCAAATACACGGACCTCTTTTTCATTGAACATGGGGATCTGAACAAGGACCATGGGGAACACTGCACTGCCGCTCTCCAAATCATCCTCCATTGCTTCCCATTTGTATCTTCTTTGGGGCTTTTTCCAGAAGAGCTTAACAAGAATGATAACAATCCCCATATAAAGCCTCTCAATGAACACCATGATTGACATGGCTAAGCATATGTATACAGCAATTCTCAGCAATGGAACTATCAATGGTGCTCTGATTAGCTCCCACAGCAGCCCAATTTGCCCAGCAATGTTGGCCGTCGCCCCCGGTAATGATTCAGGTATGAAACTCTTAGCAGAAACCTCAGCCATTTTTTTCTCCCTTCAAACAGAGGATTCACTGAAGAAAATTGG
>NW_019239296.1:0-1850 GCF_002742605.1 Olea europaea var. sylvestris
TTCTATGAAGTCTCACCACAATTGATCAATTATTCTTGCTTTCTGCTTAATATTTTAATAAAATTTCTCACCTAACGTTGAAACTTTTTTTGTTGATCCAGAATAAAAATGATTTGTCGATCGTGTAAATTAAGATACTTCGAACGAACACTATTTGTAGCAGGGACAGAGGGAGGGGGCCAGGCCCAATAAACTTTCAAGAGGGAAAAAATCGAATTTTTGATGAAAATTTTAATTTTTTAGTGGAATTTAATGTATCAGTCTGGTATAAAAAAACTTGTTTGTCCCTCCTGCTCCGCAACTTTTGATTCACTCGTGGGATCCGGACGGTCTGAGGGAACCGCTACGACTCCTCTCTTCTCGAGAATCCATACATGATTTGTAGACTACGACACAGAGATACAAGTTTAGAAAATGCGTTTGCTTAACATAAAGATAATATAGATGAAGCAACGTACCTGGTTAAGAAAGAAATGAAACGATTTTTCGTAAAGTTAAATTTGAATTTTGCAGAAAAACTTAAGCCTTTTTTTCTTTTTTATAAGTAAACAGAAAATTATTAACAGATGTAGTAAAACTCAGTTCTTTCAAGATCATTTTTATCTTTTGTTCATTTAATTTGAAATATTTAAACTTTAATGTTATAAAATAATTATTTTAATTTTGGAACTTCAGCTTCTTTCTTTTAATTTTTTTTTTAGTATTTTCACAAAATTTTATAAACATATTCAAGAGCAGTTTCTTAGATTTGAAAGCAGTTTTTGACTTTTTAAAAGTCTTATCAAATGACCTATAATTCATAGCACAGAAATCGACGATAAAAATCAGTAATGATTCGCATGTAAATCTTTTCAAAATAGTCACAACTTAAAATTTACTATTATAATAAAAGTTGATCCTCTATATTTCTCGTTTAAAAGATAAAATGCTTTTATACAGCTTGGTTTCGCCATTGCTCCTATTTAGCTGTCGATCTATAAAGCTATATTCGTACCGTACTAGAATGCTTTATTAATTAGTGCTAGAAATTTCACTAGAAATAAGCAGGCTCATTTACGTGCTATATTATTTTTTTCGTAATGACGTGTTCATGTTCGAGCTTTTTATGAGAAAAAAGTTGTAAACAGACAGGTGCACCAACTTTTTAATAGTTAAAAAAAAAAAAAAAAGAAGCAAGAAAAGATAGAGTTCAATTTTAATATTTAATTATTCTTTTTTTGAAGTATTCCTATTTTATGCATATCGCTTGAGTCGGTGATTATTGTCATGTACGCAAATGGCGTGATTTGCGGTCCATTTATATTTGTTATTAGATATCCACCGACCGCCGACGCCTTTTTCTATTTTTGATTTTTAAGCTATGGGCCAAATCACCAAGTATTTATTAAAGTGAACTTTACGAAAATACCCCCTAAAATTGGGGATCTTTTGAAAAATATATGAAAAATTACTAATGTGACTTTTTAATAAAAGAGTGACATTATTATTTTTATTATAAAGAAGTGACATATAATGTCAGCTTATTCATGGGATGTAAGAAGCAGATGACTCGCTTATGAATATTATCTCAATTTGTCTCAACTTGTTGATACCTCAAACGGTCATTTGTGAGATGATTACTTTAATTCTTTACGAAAGGTTGGAGATAAGCTTGATTGGAATTTAATCGTACAAAATTTTCATACTTCTGTAAGTTAGTATCTATTTGACAAATTTATAAATCAATTTATAAACATGAAAAATAGTGAATTTTAGGAAATATATAAATTATAATGAATAATAATTATGAATATGTCATAATCATTTTCGATTTGTTCCTACTAAACAACATGAATATTTAGCATTCACTC
>NW_019239297.1:0-1850 GCF_002742605.1 Olea europaea var. sylvestris
GAGAACTGGTGATCTTGCCCAATTTGACCCAGAAATCGAACAAACATTCAATTTTTTAAGATGACAACAGCTTGAAACACATCAAAAACAGAAAGAGGAAGACACGAAAAACGAAAATCCGAATCAAATTGTTATCGGGGCTAATCTAGGAGTAGCACAATCGAATATCGCTGCGGTCAATGAAAACGCAAGGTCATGGGAGAGTATATGGTTCCATTGGTAGTGAAAATCCAGTCCAGTATCATATATCCGACGTTTGGTCAGGCAAACTTCCACTTGAGGATAGATGTCATCCACATTTTCCAAAATGCGCTACAATTTTTGGGAAAGCTACAGAGAATCCCAATGCTCATATAACAAGATTTCTGGACATGTGCACAAAAATTGAGTATCGAAAGGTTTCAAGCGAAGCAATTAGACTAAGGCTCTTCCCATACACATTGAGGGATTCAACAAGGGAATGGTTAGACACTTGCCCACTGTAGAGCATCACAATATAGAACCAATTAAGTCAGAAATTTCTTAGCAAATATTTCCCACCAAAAAGGATTGCAAAGCTAAGGGATGAGATCACCACTTTTCAGCAAATTCAGAGGCTTGGGAACGATATTAGGGTTTACTTCGCCAGTGCCCACAACGCGGATTGCAGAAGTGGCTTCAAGTGCAATACTTTTACATTGGTTTGAACCCGATTAGCAGGGCTAACATAGACTCTGCATGCGATGGTTCTATCACAAAAAGAACCGCAGACGAGGTCTACTAAATCATGGAGGATTTGGCATTTACCAGTGCACTTTGGCCTACTGAAAGAACGAGTGGAAAGAAATTTGTTGGGGTATTCGAAGTTGATTCTTTAACAGCACTTTCAGCACAATTGGCATCATTGGCACAGAAGATAGATCAGATGAGTGTAGCCCAGACAGTGGGATCGAAATGCAAACATTGTGGAGGGAACCACGAGAGTGTTGATTGTAATGTAGGATCTCCATTTGCTCAGACGATAGAAGATGTGAACTACACTCAGAATTTTCAAAGGCAATAACATAATCTAAATCCTAACACATATTACCTAGGCTAGAGAAATCACCCAGATTTTCAATGGAGCAACAATCAGGGAGCTCAGATTGCACTACAGCAGACTGCACCGCCAGGTTTTCAACAGGTTGAAAATAAGTCTTCATTGGAAGATCTTGTGACTAAGTTGGTCGAGATCTCTACTCAACATATGCAAAGAACATACAAGACTTTACAAATTCAAGGAGTTGCCATCAAGAATTTGAAAAATCGGATGGGGCAAATAGCAAAAGCACTATTAGAAAGACAACAAGGAGTATTGACAAGCGACACTGAGATAAATCCTAAGCAGCAGGTAATGGCAGTAAAAATTGTAGAGAATGAGGAGGTTGGGGCAATCACTACACGCAATGGGATTCAACTTCTAGAAATCACAATCGAAAGATGGGTGAAAGTAAATGAAAAGGTACCTTCCATAGATGAGGAGCAAGTGGATGAATCTGAACAGCCAGATAAAGAAGTTCCATATCAAGAGTCAGAAAATCTACAGGTTAAGACAACCACCCCTATCAAATCTCATGTGCCTCCTGTCCCATTTCCACAGAGATTGTAAAAGATGAAATTGGAAGAAAAGTTTGCAAGGTTCTTGGATATTTTCAAGAAGTTTCATGTTAACATTCCACTAATTGAAGCTATATCTCAAATACCAAACTATGCAAAGTTTCTGAAGGAGATTCTATCCAAAAAGAAAAGGCTTACAGATTTTGAGACCATCAAGTTAAATGAGGAGTGTAGTGCCATATTGCAGAATAAATTACCTCTTAAGCTACAAGATC
>NW_019239298.1:0-1850 GCF_002742605.1 Olea europaea var. sylvestris
CTTTCTTATTAAATTTTGGTAAAAATTATAGAATAAAAATAATACATAACTAGTCCATTGACAAAGATTCGAATATAAGACTTGAAATATATTACGACCGACTCTCATCAAGTAAGTTACAAGGAAATTTGAAAATAAAATCAATTACCAACAATATAATGTAAAAAATTACTCTATTACTAACAAATAAATAAATATATATATATATATACACCGACGGATCCAGCTAAGGCGGCCGCCCTCTGGATTCCCCATTATTCCAAGTCGAACCGAGCTTGGTGTCCACTGGCCCATTGCGACCCATAATGGGACGAAAGGGATAGAAAAACCCACCAATCACAGTGTCACTTATTCAGTTGACTACAAAGTCTTTCCGTCAATAATACTCTCTCTGCTATTCATGGCCTAAACTTCATCCAAATGTTTGAGAATTTTCTTGACAAACGAGACTCAGAACTTTATGGAGTCACACACTAAAAACCAAGGGAGTAATAGTGGCTCCCACGAACCAGATTTTCTCCGACTGGTTTCTCACCACCAACAAAGCCAACCCAATCCCGGACAAGCCCCCACCGTCCACCGTCACTCCACCACCACCACCTCCTCCTCCACTATCCCTACAAACACTGCCAATAACACCGATAATAACAACAATAAGAATGATTCCGCAGCCAAGAAACCATCCAAGGACCGACACACCAAGGTGGATGGCCGAGGGCGGCGCATCCGCATGCCAGCCGTATGCGCAGCCAGAGTTTTCCAGCTGACCAAAGAGTTAGGACACAAGTCCGATGGTGAGACTATAGAATGGCTTTTGCAACAAGCTGAACCATCAATTGTAGCTGCCACTGGCACAGGTACTATTCCGGCCAATTTTTCGACTCTAAACGTTTCTTTACGCAGCAGGGGAACCACCATTTCAGCTTCACCATCCAAGTCTGAGCCTCTCTTTTTCGGTGCCACCACTGGCATGCTTGGGTTCCACCACCAGCTCACCTCAAACGGTGGTGGTTTTGGGCAATACCTAGATGCTGCAACCTCACATTCAGAAGATAAACCTAGGAGAACCATCATGAAAGATCACGAACCGGGTTCACAGACAAAACCCGGGTCATCTCAGTCCTCGAGCTTCATCCAGGCTCCCGCCGTGTGGGCTGTGGCACCAGCAACCGCCAATGTCGGGAACGCCTTCTGGATGCTGCCTGTGACTGGTGGAACTGCCATGGCTCCTGTGGGTGCAGGCCAGCAAGAACACCCCTTCTGGCAATACAAGCCCTCCCCCAATCAAAGAATTGATGGTTTTGAGTTTTCAGGTGGTGGCAACCGTTTCAACCCCGGATCAATGGTGGTGCAAAACCCATCGCCTTCAGTTCAGCAGCTGGGACTCGTCTCAGACTCTACAAACATGGGATTACTGGCCTCTATCAACGCATATAGTAACTGTAACAGTAGGATCGATTTGGGCATGAATTTACAGCAAAACCAGCAACAAGATAATGTCAGTGATGATGAAAATCCCAAAAATTCTTAATAGTTCCATATTGATGATTCGTATTAGAAAATAAAATCCCTATATTTTTCTTGTTGAATTCTTAGTTTTTCTAAGCTGGATTTTACGTAGTTTATTAATTTCTTGATGATAAGATTTCTACTTTTGTTCATCTTTTCAGTGTTCCTTTTTGCTCCACGCATTTTTCTGTATCAAATCGTGTTCAAACCGGATTACGTAAAGTAAATATATGTTATTGAGCCACGAACACTCGAAGCGACAATGTGACTAAACGTAATTGAGATGGATAGAAAGGGATTAAAAAGATTATATAATTTTCATGTTTCATGAAGATAAGTTA
>NW_019239299.1:0-1850 GCF_002742605.1 Olea europaea var. sylvestris
AAGAACCTAACGTTGGGTTCTCAGTCCAATGAAAAATTTTTATTTCAAGTAAATGACATTAAATTTGTTTGGTTTTTTTTTTTCCTTTTTTTTCCCTTCATGAGTTTGGCTTCCGTACACTAAAAAGTTTTAAATTAAAAAAAATGTTATTTTCAAATAACTGAACGTCCAAACCCGCAAATAGAAAAAATTATTTTAAAATATAAAGGGTTTTTAGACGCTATTTTTGAATTTAGTAACAACTATTTCAAAATGCAAGGGGGTTTGAATGTGTTTACATTATTGCGCGATTGTATGTGCAACTATTCTAATCTATTTGAGGTGGAAAATAAAATCTCGCAGAACCGAACATTGGGTTCATTGAGACCAACGTTGGGTTGTCCAACAAATAAATTTTACTTCAAGTAAATGACATTAAATTTGTTTGGTTTTTTTTTTCTTTTTCCTTTTTTTCCTCGCGAATTGGGTTTCCGTACACTAAAAATTTTGAATTAAAAAAATGTTATTTTCAAATAATCGAACGTCTAAATCCGCAAATAGAAAAAATTATTTTAAAATGCAAAGGGTTTTTAGACATTATTTTTTAATTTCATAGCAACTATTTCAAAATGCAAAGGGTTTTGAACGTGCTTAAGTTATTGCCGGAGGCGATCGTAGGAGCAACTGTTCTAATAAATGTGAGTTGGAGAAAGAAAAATTGTTTGGTCTTTTTTTTTCTTTTTCCTTTTTTTTCCGCGTGAGTTGGGTTTCCGTACACTAAAAAGTTTTAAATTAGAAAAATGTTATTTTCAAATAACTGGACGTCCAAACCCACAAATAGAAAAATTTATTTTAAAACGTAAAAGGTTTTCAGACGCTATTTTTTAATTTAGTAGCAACTATTTCAAAATGCAAAGGGTTTTGAACGTGTTTATGTTATTGCGGGAGGCGATTGTAGGAGCAATCGTTCTAATATATGTGAGTTGGAGTAAGAAAAATCTCGAAGAACCTAACGTTGGGTTCTCAGTCCAACGAATAAATTTTATTTCAAGTAAATGACATTAAATTTGTTTGGTCTTTTTTTCTTTTTCCTTTTTTCTTCCTCGCCAGTTGGGTTTCCGTACACTAAAAAGTTTTAAATTAAAAAAAGTTATTTTCAAATAACCAAACGTCCAAACCCGCAAATAGAAAAAATTAATTTAAAATGTAAAGGGTTTTCAGACGCTATTTTTTAATTTAGTAGCAACTATTTCAAAATGCAAAGGGTTTTGAACGTGTTTACGTTTTTATGGGAGACGATTGTAGGACCAACTGTTCTAATCTATGTAAGGTAGAAAAAAAATCTTGTAGAACCGAACGTTGGGTTGCCCAACAAATAAATTTTATTTCAAGTAAATGACATTAAATTTGCTTGTTTGTTTTTTTCCCTCACGAGTTGGATTTCCGTACACTAAAATGTTTTGAGTTAAAAAAATCTTATTTTCAAACAACCGAACACCCAAACCCGCAAATAGAAAAATTTATTTTAACACGTAAAGGATTTTCATACACTATTTTTTAATTTAGTAACAACTATTTCAAAATACAAAGGGTTTTGAACGTGTTTACGTTATTGCAGGAGGCGATTGTAGGAGCAATGGCTCTAATCTATGTGAGGCGAAAAAAAAATCTCGCTATAAACCCAACGTCGGGTTTATCGAACCCAACGTTAGGTTCTCAGTCCAACGAATAAATTTTATTTCATGTAGAGGACATTAAATTTGCTTGGTCTTTTTTTTTTCTTTTTCATTTTTTATCCCTCGCGAGTTGGGTTTCTGTACACTAAAAAGTTTTAAGTTAAAAAAATGTTATTTTCAAATAACCGAACGTCC
>NW_019239300.1:0-1850 GCF_002742605.1 Olea europaea var. sylvestris
TTGGAAATGTAACGACCGTTTTGGATTGTACTCACCACTTCGTCGTGACGTACGAGGGATTTTGGCCATTTTTCGAAAGAATGTGCACTTGCATATTTAGAACGGTTGGAGAGTCGACGGACGGAGAATTGAGCGTAACTTTTGCACACGGTGTCCGTTTTGGGCCCATAAGAACTTTTTGGAAATGTAGCGACCGTTTTGGATTGAACTCACCACTTCGTCGTAACGTATGGGGGAGTAAAGCCATTTTTTAAAGGAATGAGCGCTTGTATATTGAGAACGCTTGGAGAGTCGGCGGACGAAGAATTGAGTGTAACTTTTGCACACGGTGTCCGTTTTGGACCCATAAGAACTTTTTGGAAATGTAACAACCATTTTGGATTGAACTCACCACTTCGTCGTGACATACAAGGGATTTTGGCCATTTTTTGTAAGAATGAGCACTTTCATATTTAGAACGGTTGGAGAGTCGACGGACGAAGAATTGAGCATAAGTTTTGCACATGGTGTCCGTTTTGGGCTCATAAGAACTTTCTGGAAATGTAGCGACCGTTTTGGATTGAACTCACCACTTCATCATGACGTATGGGGGAGTTCAACCAATTTTTGAAAGAATGAGCACTTGCATATTTGGAACGCTTGGATTGTCGGCGTACGAAGAATTGAGCGTAACTTTTGCACACGGTGCCCGTTTTGGGCCCATAAGTACTTTTTGGAAATGTATCGACCGTTTTGGATTGAACTCACCACTTCATCGTGACGTATAGGAGAGTTCAACCATTTTTTGAAGGAATGAGCACTTGCATATTTGGAATGCTTGGATTGTCAGCGTACGAAGAATTGAGCGTAAGTTTTGCACACGGTGTCCGTTTTGGGCCCATAAGAACTTTTTGGAAATGTAGCGACCGTTTTGGATTGAACTCACCACTTCGTAATGACGTACGAGGGATTTTGCCCAATTTTTGAAAGAATGAGCACTTGCATATTTAGAACGGTTGGAGAGTCGACGGGCGAAGAATTGAGCGTAATTTTTGCACACGGTGTCCGTTTTGGGCCCATAAGAACTTTTTGGAAATGTAGCGACCGTTTTGGATTGAACTCACCGCTTCGTCGTGACGTATGGGGGAGTTAAGCCATTTTTTGAAGGAATGAGCGCTTGTATATTGAGAACGCTTGGAGAGTCGGTGGACGAAGAATTGAGCGTTACTTTTGCACACGGTGTCCGTTTTGGGCCCATAAGAACTTTTTGGAAATGTAACGACCGTTTTGGATTGAACTCACCACTTCGTCGTGACGTACGAGGGATTTTGGCCATTTTTCGAAAGAATGAGCACTTGCATATTTAGAACGGTTGGAGAGCCGACGGTCGAAGAATTGAGCGTAACTTTTGCACACGGTGTCCGATTGGGCCAATAAGAACGTTTTGGAAGTGTAGCGACCGTTTTGGATTGAACTCACCACTTCGTCATGACGTATGGGGGAGTTAAGCAATTTTTCGAAGGAATGAGTGCTTGTATAGTGAGAACGCTTGGAGAGTCGGCGGACGAAGAATTGAGCGTAACTTTTGCACACGGTGTCCGTTTTGGGCTCATAGGAACTTTTTGGAAATGTAACGACCGTTTTGGATTGTACTCACCACTTCGTCGTGACGTACGAGGGATTTTGGCCATTTTTTGAAAGAATGAGTACTTGCATATTTAGAACGGTTGGAGAGTCGACGGACGAAGAATTGAGTGTAACTTTTACACACGGTGTCCGTTTTGAGCACATAAGAACTTTTTGGAAATGTAGCGACCGTTTTGGATTGAACTCACCACTTCATCGTGACGTATGGGGGAGTTAAGCCATTT
>NW_019239301.1:0-1850 GCF_002742605.1 Olea europaea var. sylvestris
GGCTTACCAAAAGGAAAGAAGGCCATTGGGCTTAAATGGGTATACAAAATAAAATATAACAAAGATGGGTAAATTCAAAGATATAAAGTCCGACTTGTCTTCAAAGGATATTCTTGAAGCCAGGAATTGATTTCACATAGGCATTCGCTCCGGTTGCAAGAACGGAGACGATCCTTGTAGTTATGGCTTTAGCAGCAAAATTGGAGCTCAATGTTTTTGCTTGAAAAAGACTAACTTGGGATTCATGAAATATTTTCTTGAAATTCAAGTAAAGCAAGCTCAAGAAAGATTTTTCTCTCTCAAGAAAAGTAAATTGAGGATCTCTTAATGATATTCAATATGATCCAATATAAACTAGTCTCGACTCCAATAACCTTAAATAAAAAATTGCAGGTTTATGATAATGTAGAAAAAGTTGAGACTCCACACTTTATAGAAAATTGATTGGTTCATTGATTTACCGCAATACAAACATTAGTATATTATCTAGATTCATGAGTAATTCAAGTAAATACATTTTGCAGTAGTATAAAGAATCTTGAGATTCCTCAATGGAACCAAGAGCCATGACATCAAGTTTAAAAAAGAACCAATTACAAATTTGTTGGCTATATAGATGTTGATTGGGCAAAATCGATCGATAATCAGAAGAACACTTCCGGCTAATTTTTTTTTTTAATTTTTATTTATTATTATTATTATTTTTTTACCATAGATCAAATGTGATTTCCTACTGCTCAAGAAACTTGAAATCTGTTACTTTATCATCAGTGGAAGCATAGTACATTGTTGCTACATTGCTACAGATTCAACTTGTAAATCAATTTGGCTTACAAGAATTTTGAAAAATTTGAAATTTGAGCAGAAAGGACCAATAATAATTTATTGCAACAGGTCGTTAATTACAATGGCAAAAAGTCCAATCTTCCATGCTAGGTCAAAGCATATTGAACTTCAACATTACTTTATAAGAGATTTGGTAAATTAAGAACAAATTTGACACGACCCGTTCCGAATCACCCGAGTGGATTTGAAACGTGATATGCACCGATGATAGATGTTGACTAGATGTCAAATCTATCACCAAGACTGACTATGAGTTACTTAAAAAAATGCATCAAAATCAAATGCTTATGTAAAACATAATGCGATGGGCCAAAATTATTCACTTCATGCTTCATCAATATGAGTTATAACACTCATCATGTCATGTGGTTCTCATTCCGAAATCATTAGGCTCTTCCAATTAAGATGAATCAATTGCTACATATAAGAAAATCGTGGAAAATATATGAGTTGACAGCTCAGTGAATGGAAAAGTTCGAAAATTATTATACTTTCTGATTTTAAACATTTTTATCAACATCAAGTTCATATCATTTAATATTCACCTGATAGACTCGTACAAATATTGATAAGAATTGAGACATTCTTATAACAATATAAATATCATCTAATAATCACAATATAATCATCTGTTGATATCTATCTCATAATCTCGTCACATCACATATGATCCATAAAAAATGTACCCTCTGACTAAAATCTGAAATCCACCCCTCGGGCCAAGTACTTTTGCCACGGGCCTTTGACCCCCCTCCGTAAACGAAAGCGGGTCTTAAAAATTTCTGATAATCAATTCTAGAATATGACCAAGGTCCCTTAGTAAACTATATGTACATGGTCATGGCTCCCTTCATCCCTAGTTGACCCCTCAGTGTAGTATAGAACACAATTAAGGCCCCTCAGTTAACTAGAAGAAATATATAATCACGAGTACTTTTCTGGTCGATCTCAAAATCACATATCATATTTCAATTCACAATGTACCGTACACAATCTTTGAAATC
>NW_019239302.1:0-1850 GCF_002742605.1 Olea europaea var. sylvestris
ATAGAATAGTGGAATCGTACAAATCAAATGAAGTCTTCCAGCAGTGCTCAACTTTGGTGATAGTCAGTAAAATAATATTTTTGTTGAAATCGAATAAGGGTTGAGGAATATTTTATTGGAGTCCTCCTTACCCATATTTACACGTGTACATGCATAAACCGACCCTCTATCACGTGATTTGTTTGAGATAGAAACAAAAGTGCAGTACAAATCCAATAAATCATTTAATTGATTATGATAAAGATTTGAGTCTTATAGAGAGCCTAGAGTTTCTGTTTGATAAAATTCCAATGTCCCACTTTTTCATCGAAAGCTTGCACTATAAATACCAAGCAATAGGCCCCATTAACCACCACACAAATTTCATATATTATATATGTACAGTAGAGAGATAGAGAGAGATAATCAGAAAGAGAAAGAAAATACAGGCTCACTGCCCGACAGAAAAACAACCTAGAGAAAGGGAAAGAGAAGTATTGGAAATAAAATTTCATACAACAAATATTTTAATCACATGTTTTTCAAAGCGGAGAAAAGATTTTGAATGTGCATTCAGATTTTTCAAAACAAGGTAAGATACATTTATGTGCAAAGTGTTTTAGTTTCCTTATGCTCTTATTTGCAATTAAATATGCCTGGATTGCTAGTGGACATTCGGGTTCTAGAGAAAGAGATATGAAATTCCTACGGGGATTTAAGAGGACCAAAGATAGGTGTGTCGCTTGATCATCGATATACTCCATAAGAAAAGAGCGGCATGAAGTGTATAATTTATATGTTGTGTAAGTCTATTTGGAAACTGCACGTATCTTACTGGGTATTTTTAAATACTCACTCTTACATTAATTTTATAGGTTAGTTCAGGTCGATTGGAACAGTGGCGAATTGGTGATGCGGGCAGCCAAGTGGATAAAGAATAGAGAAAAAGAAATAAGTTTTCCATTTTTAAAATTTATCAGTTAGTTTAATTTATTCAGAATGTGTTATTTGAATTTGCTAAGAGTTTATGTTTATGTTTAGGTACAATTTTCATGTTTTCAAATTTAGATTTATAAATATTGCAGTTATTGTTTAATAAAGAATTCTATTTTTATATTTCCGCATTTAACTTAAGGAAAAGTGAGTTTTTCGTAACGTTCCGGTGATTATAGAAAAATTGGGGCGTTACATTGCTACATGTACACTATGGTGTACACACTGTATTTTACACTTTGCCACGTGACATTAACCTATTGGATAGTTTAAATTTCAAACAGTTTTTTCATCCAATTGACACTTGGCAACAATGCAAGTGCTAAACAATGTGTCAAAAATCAGTGTACAAATAGCAAAATTTAATCAGTAAGAACCTTGCTACAAGTATACTATGGTGTACACTTTAGTCTTCACATTGCCACGTGACATTAACCTATTGGATAGTTTAAATTTCAAACAGTTTTCCCATCCAATTGGCACATGATTAAAATGTAAGTGTCAAACAACGTGTCGAAAATCAGTGTACAGATAGCAAAGTTCAATCGGTAAGGACCTTGCTACATATACACTCTGGTGTACACTTTAGTTTACACTATGCCACGTGACATTACCCTGTTGGACAATTTAAATTTCAAACAGTTTTTCCATCCAATTGACACTTGACAATAATACAAGTATCAAACAACGTGTCGAAAATCATTATACAAATAGCAAAGTTCAATCGATAAGAACCTTGCTACACGTATACTATGGTATACACTTTAGTTTACACTTTACCACGTGACATTACCTTGTTACACAGTTTAAATTTCAAACAATTTTTCCATCTAATTGACAATTGACACGAATGCTAGTGTCAACCAACGTGTCAAAAA
>NW_019239303.1:0-1849 GCF_002742605.1 Olea europaea var. sylvestris
AACCATTCGACATATCTGGCTGTTCTAATAAAACCTGCTTTCAATAATCGCTCTATCTCTTTCTTAATTTCAGGGAGTACATTGGGAGAAAAAGGTCTAGGAGGCTGCCTATGAGGTTTAAAGTTAGGCTTAGTTGGTAACCTATGTTCCACCAAGTCTCTATCTAAACCAGGCATTTGTTCATATTCCCAAACAAAACAATCTTTGTACTCTTTTAGCAAAGCGATTAATTTGTTACTAACCTCTTGGTCGAGCATTTGGCTGATGAACGTTGGGCGATCTTCTCCTTTATTGTCAATATTTACTTTGATCAGAGGGTCTTGTACTTGAGCGTATCCAAGTTTGGCGATCCGCATTACTTCGTCGTCCAATTCCCTTGTAAGTACTTCCTCTTCTAAACAGTCCACCTTATTGACTTCTCGGCCAATGCTTTGCTCTAACTCGAATACTGCCAACTTATCCTTCAGCGCTTTTAGGGCTGTCTCTTCTTTCGCCTTGTCATTGCATTCCTTAATGAAGGCCTGAATGTCGGCCATTTGCTTTTGTAACTTAAAGTCCATTCAAGACTCCTTAATTATTCTTTTGCCAATTACTAGCTCTTCCAGGGCCACTATATTTGACCTCATCTGTTTGAACATTTCAGTGAGTGCATCCACTGAGAATGGTTCTTCGCTTTGCGCGACAACCTGAGTTTCTTTCCCGTCTTGTACTACCCTGACAGGTCCATAGTTTCCTTCGTACATGAAATTTTCCACCGAGTTTGCTTCTGCGACAAAAGGCTTATGATCGGCCTGTACCACCTCTGCTTCGCCTTTGTTATTCTAAAAGATCAGGCATTGATGGAGCGATGAGGGTATACAGCGACTTCCGCATATCCAATCTCTTCCTAGTAGCACGTTGTAACTAGTAGGACCATCTATTACAAAGAAGACAGTGGTCCTAGTAGTCGTCCCTATAGTTATGTCCAATGGCATAACTCCCTTAGCTGAAGTTGCTCATCCATTGAAGCTAGTGAGGATGACTTCTGTAGGAATCATGTCACCCTCCGTCTTTGCGAACTTCCTCATCATCCTAAATGGAATGGTGTTTATAGCTGCTCCATTTTCGACAAGCACTTTTGCCACTGGGACGCCGTTAACTAGAGCTTTAACGTATAATGGCCTCAAGTGTTTAGTCAATTTCATGGCTGGCCGTTTAAAAATAACCTTTTCGGCAGCCTCTATTTCTACTTCCTGCTTGTTTTCTGTCGAATTATCCCCCTGTGATAAGTCGACGTGCAGTATATCACGCTGATCCTCTGTCTCTTGAACTTCCTTCCTACTTCTTTCTAGTGCTTCTTCATCAGTTACCCAACCTGTGGGAGGGACATTATTCTTGGAGGTGACCGATACTTTTCAGAGCGAGGCACTCTCTTCTTCCTTTTGGGTGTCCCGTATAGTATGTAGAAGTCTAAAGGACGTCCAGATGGTTCCCCCAACAAGTCTACTTCTCGAACTCCCTCTCGATGTAGTTGCTTTAACAGAGTATTGCGCGATACTCATCTCTTTCTTCTTTCTGCTTCTAGGTCGATTTCTTCTTTAATGTCTGTCATCCCATCGTCCTCTTCATCGTTGTAGGCCTCTCTAGAAGTCTGGCCTTCTTCACATACCAGCACGCAAGCTTCATCAGCCTCCATTATTACTTTACTAAAAAAAAATCATAAAAACATGTTACTTTATAAAAATTAATTTTAAAAATTATATTTGATAGATTATGTAATTTTGAAGCACAATATAACATATTAAAATTAGAATCATTTTATGATAAAAATGAAAAAAACTCATTTCTCGAAAAATAAATATATTCATTT
>NW_019239304.1:0-1849 GCF_002742605.1 Olea europaea var. sylvestris
CGGCCATTTGTGGAAGAACAAGCACTTGCTTATTTGGAATGCCTGGATTGTCGACGATCGAAGAACTGAGTGTGACTTTTGCATATGGTGTCCGTTTTGGGCCAATAAGTACTTTTTGGAAATGTAGCAATCCTTTTGGATTGAAACCACGCTTTTCCATGCATTGTATGAGGGATTTCAGCCATTTGTGGAAGAACAAGCACTAGCTTATTTGGAATGCTTGGATTGTCAGCGATCGAAGAACTGAGTGTGACTTTTGCATACGGTGTCTGTTTTGGGCCCATAAGTACTTTTCGAAAGTATAGCGATCTTTTTGAATTAAACTCATAGCTTTACTATGACGTATGAAGGATTTTGGCCATTTGGTGAAGAACAAGCACCTGTTTATTTGGAGAGCTTGGATTGTCGTCGATTTAAGATCTGAGTGTGACTTTTGCATATGGTGTCCGTTTTGGGCCCATAAGTACTTTTTTGAAAGGTAGGGACCTTTTTGGATTTAACTCACCCTTTTCCTCGTGATGTATAAGGGATTTTGGCCGTTTGTGGAAGAACAAGCACTTTCTTATTTGGAACGTTTGGATTGTAGGCGATTGAAGAACTGAGTGTGACTTTTGCATACGGTGTCTGTTTTGGCCCCATAAGTATTTTTCGAAAATTAGCAACCATTTTGGATTGAACCCATCCTTTTCCTCGCAACGCATGAGGGATTTTAGCCATTTGTGGTACAACAAGCACTTGCTTATTTGGAATGCTTGGATTGTCAACGATCGAAGAACTGAGTGTGACTTTTGTATACAGTGTCCATTTTGGGCCCATAAGTACTTTTCCGAAATGTAGCGTCCCTTTTGGATTGAACCCACCCTTTTCCTCGCGACGTATAAGGGATTTTGGCCATTTGTGGAAGAACAAGCACTCACTCATTTGGAATGCTTGATTTGTCGACGATCGAAGAACTGAGTGTGACTTTTGTAAGCGGTGTCCGTTTTGGGCCCATAAGTACTTTTCGAAAATGTAGCGATCCTTTTTGATTGAACCCACCGATTTCCTCTCGTCATACGAGGTATTTCAGCCATTTGTGGAAGAACAAGCTCTTGCTTATTTGGAATGCTTGGATTGTCGATGATCGAAGAACTGAGTGTGACATTTACATACGGCGTCCGTTTTGGGCCCATAAGCACTTTTTCGAAATATGGTGACCCTTTTGGATTGATCCCACCCCTTTCCTCATGTCGTATGAGGGATTTCGGCCATTTGTTGAAGAACAAGCTCTTGCTTTTGAGGAATGCTTGGATTGTCAGTGATCGAAGAACTGAGTATGACATTTACATACGGTGTCCGTTTTGGGCCCATAAGTGCTCTTCGGAGATGTAGCGACCCTTTTGAATTGAACTCACTACTTTGCCTTGATGTATGACGAATTTTGGCCACTTGTAGAAGAACAAGCCTTGCTTATTTGGAATGCTTGGATTGTCGGTGATCGAAGAACTAAGTGTGACTTTTGTATACGCTGTCCATTTTGGGCCCATAAGTACTTTTCGAAAATGTAATGATCCTTTTGGATTGAACCCACCCTTTTCCTCGCATTAGATGAGGGGTTTTGCTCATTTGTGAAAAAACAAAGCACTTGCTTATTTAAAATGCTTGGATTGTCGGCGATCGAAGAACTGAGTGCGACATTTATAAATGGTGTCTGTTTTGGGACCATTAGTGCTTTTAGGAATTGTAGCGATCCTTTTAGATTGGGCCCATCCCTTTCCTCACGTCGTATGAGCCATTTATGGAAGAACAAGCTCTAGCTTATTTGGAATGCTTGGATTGTCGACGATCGAAGAACTGAGTGTGACATTTG
>NW_019239305.1:0-1849 GCF_002742605.1 Olea europaea var. sylvestris
TGTCGGAATGGGCTCAAATTTGACAGGTTGATCGAGAACAAAAATAGCGCCGGGCGTAATTTCGTCATTTTTCGCGACTGTGTTGGAATTGGCTAAAATTTGACTGGTTGATCGGAAACAAAAACCTTGCCGGGGGTAATTTCGTCATTTTTCTCGACTGTGTCGGAATTGGCTGAAATTTGGCAGTTTGATCTGAAATAAAAATCGCGCTGGGGGCAATTTCGTCATTTTTCTCGACTGTGTCGGAACGGACTCAAATTTGACAGGTTGATCGGGAACAAAAACAGCGCCGGGTGTAATTTCGTCATTTTTCGCGACTGTGTCGGAATGAGTTAAAATTTGACTGGTTGATCGGAAACAAAAATTGTGCCGGGGGTAATTTCGTCATTTTTCTCGACTGCGTCGAAATTGGCTGAAATTTGGCAGTTTGATCTGAAATAAAAATCGCGCTGGGGGCAATTTCGTCATTTTTCTCGACTGTGTCGGAACGGACTCAAATTTGACAGGTTGATCGGGAACAAAAACAGCGCCGGGTGTAATTTCGTCATTTTTCGCGACTGTGTCGGAATGAGTTAAAATTTGACTGGTTGATCGGAAACAAAAATTGTGCCGGGGGTAATTTCGTCATTTTTCTCGACTGTGTCGGAATGGGCTGAAATTTGACAGGTTTATCGGGAACAAAAATCGCGCCGGTGCAATTTCGTCATTTTTTGCGACTGTCTCGAAATTCGCTGAAATTCAACTTGTTGATCGGAAACAAAAACCGCCCCGGGGGCAATTTCATCATTTTTAGCGACGATGTCGGAATGGGCTGAAATTTGACAGGTTGATCGGGAACAAAATCGCGCCGGGGCCAATTTCGTCATTTTTCGTGACTGTGTCGGATTTGCCTGAAATTTGGCAGTTTGATCGGAAATAAAAATCGTGCCGGCGGCAATTTCGTCATTTTTCTCGACTGTGTCGGAATGGGCTGAAATTTCACAGGTTTATCGGGAACAAAAATCGCGCCGGGGGCAATTTCGTCGTTTTTCTCGACTGTGTCGGAATGGGCTCAAATTTGACAAGTTGATCGGGAACAAAAATCGCGCCGGGGGCAATTTCGTCGTTTTTCTCGACTGTGTCGGAATGGGCTCAAATTTGACAAGTTGATCGGGAACAAAAATCGCGCCGGGGGCAATTTCGTCGTTTTTCTCGACTGTGTCGGAATGGGCTCAAATTTGACAAGTTGATCGGGAACAAAAATCGCGCCGGGGGCAATTTCGTCGTTTTTCTCGACTGTGTCGGAATGGGCTCAAATTTGACAAGTTGATCGGGAACAAAAATCGCGCCGGGGGCAATTTCGTCGTTTTTCTCGACTGTGTCGGAATGGGCTCAAATTTGACAAGTTGATCGGGAACAAAAATCGCGCCGGGGGCAATTTCGTCGTTTTTCTCGACTGTGTCGGAATTGGCTGAAATTTGGCAGTTTGATCGGAAATAAAAATCGTGCCGGCGGCAATTTCGTCACTTTTCTCGACTGTGTCGGAATGGGCTCAAATTTGACAGGTTGATCGGGAACAAAAATTGCGCCGGGCGTAATTTCGTCATTTTTCGCGATTGTGTCCGAATTGGCGAAAATTTGACTGGTTGATCGGAAACAAAAATCGTGCCGGGGGTAATTTCGGCATTTTTCTCGACTGTGTCGGAATTATCTGAAATTTGGCAGTTTGATCTGAAATAAAAATCGCGCTGGGTGCAATTTCGTCATTTTTCTCGACTGTGTCGGAAGGACTCAAATTTGACAGGTTGATCGGGAACAAAAACAGCGCCGGGTGTAATTTCGTCATTTTTCGCGACTGTGTCGGAATTGG
>NW_019239306.1:0-1849 GCF_002742605.1 Olea europaea var. sylvestris
CTTGGGCGACCTGAAGGCTTGAGCGAGAATAGGGTAACAGCTCTGGGCGACTGCATGGCACTCCATTCGCTCAGATTCTGGGCAACTTGCAAACTTGGGCGATGGCGTTACTGTGTTTTTGGGCCTCCTTATTTGGGCCTTCATCTTGAATTGTCTAATTGGGCTTCGTTCTTTGGGCTATCTGATTTGGGGATTCTCCAAGTGGGCTTCATTCCTTGGGCCGTTCAATTTAGGCTGAATTTTTATGTGTCAACAGCCGCACAAATTACTCGTTGGCAAATGAAACCCCCAATCACTGAAAGAAACTTTGCACCTAAAATGGGTGCCCCAAAAGATTTTTAAAATGCACCAATTCAAATAAGTTTTTTTTTTTTTTTAAATGCGAAAGGTACATGTTGAAGAGTTATGATTTTTTGGATTGTGGGTAACTATTTAAAGAGGTGCATAATGAAAAATCATGAACCTTTGAATTAGATCATGTTTCAATTTGAAATGGTGTAATCTAGTGATTGAGATAAATTTGTACCAAAATAAGATACACGTAGAAATCTATATATATGATCCTCCTAATTTCTTTTTCTTCAATTCCTTCTTTCTCTAAATTCTATCAAAATAATTCTCAAAACATTTTCAAGTTAGATATTTTAGTTTTATTACCTGGTTTAGAAGAGAAAGTCAATTTTCTATTCATCCGACAAAATTAGTATTGTATCTTGAAACACGGATGATTGTTTATTTTGGTTTGCACTAGTACAGGGAAGAAATTTGGCTTAAGCGTATTTGCATTCTCATACATAATTAGGGATGACAATTTGACTCGTCAGCTCGATCCAGAAAAGTCCGAGTCAACCTGGCTTGAGGCTCGGGCTAAGCCTCATTTTGGGGCGATGGACTGGCTCGTTTAAAAAAATAATAAATAAATAAAAGAGGCAGTTGGTTGGTCAAGCCCGAGCCAAAAGCTCGGGTTGAGCCTCAAATTTTTAGTCGGGCTTTTTTCTCGTCTCGGTTGGGGCAAAAAAAAAATCTTTCTTAATTTTACTTGAGTCCAGCCCAAGCCTGGGGTTTCGGCTCAAAAACCAACTCGACTCGATTCGTTGACATTCCTATACATAGCTTCATCTCATCTCCTTCTAGATTCTACATTTTCCTAAATTTTAGCTGGTCATCGTTTTACTTATTTTTCATGTAAGTATTTTGAATTCGATAAGTTGAGATACTATATGATAATTTGCATGTCAATAGCAATCAAAGTATGCTGGTGTTTTTAGATAATATATATTATGCGTTAATATTTATACAACAATCTCAAGCCAAATCTTCTCCGTGCATTTTATGTTAAAATAAATTATGCATTTTATGTTAAAATTGAGCACAAATGATTGCATTTATTCATTATAAGTTTCATATTAAATTAATTACGAAAAGTATGTATCATCGTGTTAACCTGAATTTGTATGCATGTTATACAATAGCGGATGATATAATTATAGCCCAATTTTGTCGCAACCCAAATGAAATGCTTGGGAGTGGCTTTAATATTGCTGACTCTTTAATGGGAATTTAACGGGGTCTATTTCAAATAATATTCATGTATTCTATACTCTTTGGGTCTTTTCCATTATTTATTGTTTGATTAGTTTAAGTGGAAATTACACTTAACCATATCTTTCAAGATCCAATTTCAAAAAATAGATCTAAAGTTTGTTTATACAAAAATCAAATATTAATTCAATATTCATAATAAAATTAATTCCCAATTTTCATACAAACCCAAAAAATCAACCCACATCCACTGATTCCCTCTCCCTCATTTTCTCCTCAACGTTCCCTCTACTACCTTCCTTACATA
>NW_019239307.1:0-21774 GCF_002742605.1 Olea europaea var. sylvestris
ATATATCTGCCCATTTTCCCTTCTGATTAAAAGGGAAAAATATTAAGGATGCATGTATTTGAGTAAATTGAAATCTACTTACTCGAGTAATTTTTCTACTGAGAAATTTTAGTACGAAGGACGCCTTTAAAGTCTTATAAACTTGACACTCATGATTAAGTGATAAGGGAATCTATAAGAATAAGGTTAAATGTTAAGTTCGTGGAAGCGCTGATTTTTTTAAGGTGCCGAGAAGGGCAAAACACTAGTATCTATATTTTATTTGCTATAAAGGCTGGTGTCCTATGTATGTAAACCACATATTATGAATTGCATTGTCATGGGTTTCTTTGTAATTGACATGCATTAATTTGTTTAGAAAACAAGACAAAATGAGATTTCCTAGTGGAAGCAAATTAATATTTTAGTTTGTGAAACAGATAGTCAGGTGATGCTACTACGTAATGTAAGAAAGACATGATTGTATTTAGAAAAATAAAAATGACTGAACTAGAGTGTAATGGAGCAAAACTAATTTATTGGTTCGGACATTCAAGCCGTTTTGAATGCAGGAATGTAAATTGTTACTATACAAGAGCTACATATCATAAGTGCAAAGATATATGGGTATATTATTTGTTATCAATTTAAGTGTACATAGCGTGTATAATAAGAAAGGATGTCTGAAGCTTTATCTCATGAATTTTGCACAATGAGTTCAAGAACTTCATATCATAATCCATGTCATTAGAAAGGATGTCTGAAGCTTTATTTCATGAATTTTGCACAATGAGTTCAAGAACTTCATATCATAATTCATGTCGTGCATTTAAAGGATTGTAAACTGTTAAGTAGTTGTGCAATAGTTCATATTATGAAACATGAAACTAAGATCTCATGTGAGTTCTATCTATGACTATTTTATTGTAACGATATTGACGTTTTGCACAATTTGAAGTTTGGATATATAATCTCTACCAAACAAGAGCTATATTGTTGCTTGTTTTAGGAGATTATTCTTTAGCTTTATGACTAATATTTTGCGAATGTGTTTAAGGAAGAGTTACAAAATATTTGGTTTGATAAACACTTGCACCAACCATCTCCTCACAACACGTGATCTTAACAAATAAATAATTTGTAAGATCATATATTTAATCAAGAAAATCTCGATATCTTTGAAATGTGGGGGTATTAAAAATATTGGATATCTATGTGCTTTATCCATAATTATTCATAATTATTTTGGAATTGACACATTTATCAAAATGTTCACATTGAATATGAAGTTTGCAGGTGAAATGCAAGAGTTCAATGGATTCATCTGCTCGAACGTATTACTAAAATCAATATTAAAATTCGTATATTTTTCTTATTAAATTTAGATATGTGATATTGATATTTTGAAAATTTTAGAAGATTTTGCATATTACAGGTGAAGAATAAAAGCTTCGCAAATTGATGGTACCAAATTATTGTCCAAGAGGGACATGAATATATGTAGTTCGATATGGACATACATAAATCATCGAAATGATGAGTTTAAGCCCATAAAGAAGTCACCTCCGAGAGTAACCCAACCTTTGTGATTGGAGATCCCATGAAGAAGGTTCAATGTGGTAGAAACAACCCGTACTGCGTGACTTATAATAGCACTACTTATATTGTGTTCATCCATGTGGTGGTAGTGCTAATGATAATGTTATGTTAGGAAAGGTTTAACCCTGAATGAGTACCGAGGCGAGAATTTTCGTGAGATGTGGGTTACACACACCCTTGGAGGACTCACCTATGTAAGAGTTTCCATGAGGCCATGGCTATGAGATTGAGCTATTCCCTAGAGACTCTTACTAGAATCAATATTAGAGCGCATGACCATTAAAAGCACTACCCGCTATGAACTAGAGCCTAAATCGATACTGTGTGTAGAACAATTGAAATTTGACTAAAGGGACTTAATTCAAGGCTTAGTCCATTATGGTTTCTTCAAATGGAAATTGTTATCACTGAGTGAGATTCAAGTTCAAAAGACACCTACACCTGTTGCACAATATTATGTTGCACCTATTATATATTTTTTAATTATTTTGAAAGCTTAAAACTTATGGGGGATTGTTGGAAATTATATTAAGTTTCAACTTTCAAAATTATTATATTTTTAATTTTCAGTTTTGGGTTTAATTAAAATCTTAATTTATATTATAACATAAAATTAAATATTTAAATGGAGGTTACGGATTGATTAATTCTCATTAGCGTAGGGGTTTAAATTGTACACTATATAAAAAGAGGAAAATCACAATTTGAGATACAATTAGAAAAACACAACTTGAGATGATTGATTCCAAAATTATTCTCTATAATTTTACCCTATACTATTTTGGCAACTAGATAAAGGCTCCTTATTTATCTCCCTATGGTCGTGCCCATAGAAGAAGAGCCACATGAATTTTATTTTGGAGCCGTGTAGTGTCGAAAGAACCCGCATGAAGGGGAGGTAATACGACTTTAGGACAGCATCGTTGACGGACTCCCAAGGCTTGATTTTCTAACCCTATTATTATTTTATATTATTGTTGAATTATGTTTACGTCTAATTGATTATATGATTATGCTAATTTTTAAATAAATCTACATACAAATCACCTAATTTTCCCAACAACATACAATTCCCCTCAAATACGTGACAACATTTACCCAATCTAGATGACATGCAACTCGTAGCCCACTATAGTCAAATTAAAGGAACCAGAACACTCTTGAACCTCCTAATGTAATGCACTAACCAACTTATCCAAAATGTTTAAGCCCAAGAAAACTGAAAACTTAATTCAGAAACAACCAAAATAAACAGAGATCGTTAAAGGACATCATTCCCAAACGAAGGTGGAGCAATATACCTAGAGCCAGAGTTAACTGAAATGAACCTTCTGAATACTTGCTGGTTACTTGATTTAATAGAATTACCTGTAGAATAGATTCCAATAAATTATAATCAATAAAAGTTGGTTGGAGGAGATTAAAGCTAGGATAGTTGTTCATTAATAAGCTAAAAGAATCAGTCATGGCATCAAATTCAATAGGCGTCATAGGTAACTGTCTATCATTTAATCATAACAAAGAAGATGTTGATCAGTGCCAAATTAAATGTCTTTGCAAGTTTCATTAGTTTTAAGGCCCTTCCACCAACTAGTCTAGTTCTGAGAGCCATGTCCTCAAAATCTTGATGGAAATGGAAAGTAATACTATCGATAACAACAACCTTAACTTGTGACAGTAGTTAGATACTAATACGTTCGGAGATATTTTAACCACGAAGCAAATATTTTTGTTCAATTGTCATTGAAAGCCACAATTTTAAAACCCCAAAAAATTACTATACCTACATCCTTAAGCTCTGAGACGAATTTCTCCAAATAATTTATAACAACAATTTGCTCTGTTTAACTGTAAATACGAAAATAGAATATGTTGTCAAGAAAATCCTTAGGGTCCTTCATATTTTGACAGGCTTGAAAGTCCTTCTGTAACAGGTTCTAGATTTTTCATCTTTGACCATAAGGTCAGTAAACTTATCAACATGGCCGGATGCCTTGAGCACAATCTCTGGTGTCACACAAGGGCAATCAAATTCTAACATGTTTTCTTCAAGGACAAAATGCTACAGCATGAAAAAAGACATGTGAACATCAAAATCAAAGCAGATATTTAAAACATGTAGGAGCAGTAATTGAAATGCAGCAAAAAACAAAGGACAAAAAATAAAGATTTTTTATCACAAAAGACCAGCTTATAGAAGAGCCAATTAGCTTCGGTTCTTGTAATGTCCAATATAAATTGTGATAAATGATTGATCAAATCAAATATTTACTTGAATATATAAATCACCACAGACATCAATGGATGCATGGGTTGGGTGAGTCCAAGACTCAATGGAGCACTGAGACTACTGAAACTATCCAGTTAATAATTAATTCATATGAGAGTTGAATTCTATTATTCAATAATCTGAAAACCGTACAACCAAAATGTACAAGAACTTTACGTAAAACCTAAACTACAGCATCTAGTGTAAATCTTTCATAGGCTCAGACCAAAAGCCCCAAAAAAATCAACGAGACACCGAACTCAAACCGCGAGCCCTCACAGATTCCAAACCACAGAGTTACTTCAATGGAACACAAAATGGACAAACCACAAGAACAACGATTCACTCACACAGAGAATAATCACACAAGGACTTGATTATCACAAAGATAATTCCCAAATAATCTCATACAGAGAAGTTGAAAACACGAAGACAGAAGCTCTTGAAGGTTCCAGAAAGAAGACGACTCATAGAGAGAAAGAAAAATGACGATCCTCCTTGTAAGGGTAAAGCAAAGGGTCTATTTAATAAGTAAAGACCATTAGCTATTGATCTATGGGTCGATCCAACGGTCCTAGAGCAACTAAAGGAATGGGCTGATTATTGGGCTCGGTTAAGTGGGTCATCTAAGTATCAAGAGAGTGGTTAATCTGCTCTTTTCTTATTGGGCCTGTAATTTATCATCGTCGTCTATGTTGGACTGATCATTGGCATCACAGCCCAACAAATCTCTACCTTGATGTCAGTGGTCATACAAGAAGCCTAATAAATGTAAAACACAATTTATATCTCATTCCCAAAAATGCAGCTTCCCAATACTTCCAACAAGCATCAGATTCAGCACCTATACAGAACAAAAAATTTAACCAACATCAATGTTCAAAATTTGTAAACAAGACTTAAACTTGTTTAAAGGTATTACCTTAGTCCCTACATCAGCTGGATTAAACTGAGTTGCAATTTTCTCAAGTAAAATAAGTTCTTTAGAAATAACATCTCTAATAAAATGCAACTTAACATCAATATGTTTGGTTCTTTCATGAAAAACAGGGCTTTTACATAGGTGAATTGCACTTTCACTGCCTGAATATAAAACAACAGGGTTACTTAATTCATTTATTTCAGATAACAAGCCCTTAAACCATAAGACTTCTTTTATTGCTTCAGTTGCAGAAACATACTCAGCTTCAGTAGTAAATAAAGCAACAATAGGTTGAAGTTGAGATTTTCAACTAATACATGTATTACACAAAGTAAACATATAAGCAGTAATAGATTTTCTAATATCTCTATCTCCGAAAAAATCTGCAAAACTTTAAGTACAATACCTTCATTACAGGCACTAAAAATCAAACCAATATGTGAAGATCTTTTCAAATATCTCAACAGCCATTTTAGAGCAACTCAATGTTCTGGTCTTGGATTGACCATAAATCTACTAAGTGTGCTAATGGAATGAGCTACATCAGGCCTAGTACATACCATAGTATACATGACAGATCTTACTGCATTAGCATAAGGTACATTTTTCATTTGTCTAATGTCAGATTTATCTACAGGACATTGCTCTTTACTAAATTTAAAATGGCTGGCCAATGAAAGTGAAACAGATTTAGAGTTATGCATGGCAAACTTAGTCGACGTTTTTTCAATATATGCAGTTTACTTCAAGTACAGTAACCTATGGTGCCTTTTCCTAGTGATTTCCATTCATAAAATTCTCTTTGCATGTCCTAGGTCTTTCATTTCAAATTCAGCACTTAAAGACCATTTTATTTGATTAATAGCATGCATATTCTGACTAGTCAGCAACATATCATCCATATAAAGAAGTATAAATGCAACAATAGCATTTTCATCATTTCTTTTAAAAATAAAGACAATGATCGAATTCACTTCTTACGAAACCAATAGTAGCTACAAAATTATCAAACATTTTGTACCATTGTCGTGGAGATTGCTTCAAATCATATAATGATCTTTTAACAAGCACACATGATCAGATTTAGATTCATCAATAAAACTAGATGGTTGTCTCATATAAGTCACTTCATCAAGGTCACCGTGCAAGAAGGCAGTTTTCAAGTCCATTTGTTTGAGTTCAAAATCATAATGAGCAACAAGAGTAAGCATAACTCTAATTGTAGTGTACTTTATCACAGGAGAAAATATCTCATTATAATCTATGCCCTCTTTTTGCATAAATCATTTCACTACAAGTCTATCCTTAAATCTTATGGGCATCTTTTCAGTATTTCCCTCCTTAATACTAAAGATCCACTTGCAATCAACAAGGGTCTTACCTGCAGGTTTAGAAACTAAAGTCCAAGTCTCATTTTTCATTAAGGAGTCCATCTCATCTATCATAACAGCATGCCAATTCTCATATTGCTTACAGCTCATAGCCTATTCATAAGTTTTTGGTTCTTTAAATACTAAGTCTTGATAGGACAAAATAGCAAGTGAAAGGTAATCTCCATACCTAACAGTCTCTCTTACTTCTCTCATAGTCCTATCTCTAGCTAATTGGTAATCCCCAATTCATCAGCCCGACTTTCCAAATTTTCTTGAACACTTTCCTCTTCATTTTCTTGAGAACCAGAAGCTGTTTCAGCTTCTTCCTCCACCTGTTCATCACCAACAGGTTCGGTAGGTAAGTCAAGCTCCACCTGCAGCTTGGTATTATTTCACTTTTCATCACCAGATAGCTTTTTTGGCTTCTTATTTTCTAAACAAGGCATTTTGACTCATCAAATGTAACATCTCTGCTGGTGATGATTCTAAAGCCTTTTATCTCTTTACTCCATAACCTATAACCTTTAACCCCATTAGGATATCCCAAAAAAACATATTTCTGGGCCCTAGGTTCAAGTTTTCCTATACTGTGATGGGAATGGGTAACACAACCAAAAATTCTTAAATGGGAATAATTAGGAACATGTCATGTCCATAACTCTTTAGGGGTTTTATCACCTAGAGCACTTGAGGGGGTCCTATTAACAATATATGAAGCTGTCATTACAGATTCACCTCATAAAACATTAGGAACTCCTGAGCTTATCAACATGCACCTAACCTTATTTAGCAAGATTTTATTTATCCTCTCAGCCACTCCATTCTGCTGAAGTGTATAAGGTACTATTTTATGCCTTTTAATCCTAGCATATTTGCAAAACTGATCAAATTCAGCATTGCAAAACTCAAAACCATTATCCGTCCTAAGGATCTTAATTTTCTTCCCAATTTCATTTTCCACCAGAATCTTCCAAGTTCTAAATTTCTCAAAGGTTTCATATTTATGTTTCAACAAGTAAAGTCAAACCTTCATAGAATATTCATCAATCAAGGATAAGAAATATCTATTTCCTCATTGAGTGATAGTGGATGAAGGCCCCCATAAATCAGCATGTATATACTCAAGGATAGAGGTGGTTTTATGTTTTCTTGTGTTAAAATACAGCATATGCTACTTATCTAAAGTCCAGTTTTCACAAAAGGACACCTTAGATATAGTCTTTTCCACACACACTTTTCTTAGAAAGGATGTGTAAGCCCTTTTCACCTACATGGGCCAATCTCTTGTGCCATTTTAAGGTGGCATCAACTTCAACACTAGAAGACTTACCTATGTGATCAAACACTGTACTAGCTTTGATCACATAATCCTGTTTCTTTTAAAGCCTTTAAAAATAACAAGTGATCCTTTTATCACCTTCAAAAAACCATCTCCAATTTTTCCTTGCAGCCCTATATCATCCAGATTTCCCATGGAAATCAGGTTCCTATTTAATTCAGGAACATACCTCACCCTTTCAAGGGTGTAAATGTATCTATTATCAAATTTTAAAGTGACATTCCCAACTCCCTCAACTCTTCAGGCTATATTATTGCCCATAACCACTTCTCCTCCGTTAATTTTCTTAAAATTTTCTAAATATGCCTTCTTAGAGGTCATATGGAAGGTACAACCAGAATCCAAGATCCATTCTTGGTTCTGATTCCCATCAACAACATTTGCAGAGTTAGGTAAATTTTCAATCACATCATATACATCAATTGTGGTAGAACCTTCAGATTCTACCACATTACCTTCATCAACACCCTTACCTTTCTGTTCATTTTTCTTCTTTTGACAGTCTTTGATAAAATGACCAGGTTTTCCACAATCATAACACTTTTTAATTTTAGTCATTGACTTAGACCTGCCTCTACTCTTAAACTTTATCCTATTGTTGTTTCCCTGATTATTATGACTTTCCTGAGTACCACTAGATCTACTTAAAGTCCTCATTCTAGCAAACAAGTTTTCATGGCCACTATTACCTCTCTCAGACTTAAGTTCAAGTTTCTTACTCCTTAAAGAGTCTATGACAATATCGGGTGTAAGAGTATCTCTACCATACTTAATGGCGACTTTAACCTCTTTGTAGGCATCATGTATAGCATTAAGTAGCACTACAGTATTATACTTATCAGAAACTTTCTCACCTGTATTCATAATATCTTGAACTAACTTATTAAAAATGTCTAAACTGTCTTCTAAGTCTCTAGTAGGGTCTATCCTAAAGCTGAAAATTTTCTCTAACAAAAACAACTTATTAGGCAGAGACTTAGGTAGGTAAAATTTCTCTAATTCATCCCATAGGGCCTTAGCAGTATCATGTTTTCCCACTTTTCTTAAAACTTGATCAGACAAATGCAGAATAATGGAGGTATAAGCAAGTTCATTAGATTCTTTCTTTTGATCATCTATTAAGGTATCAGGAAATTCATTTGTTATTGCTTTGAAAACTTTTTGCTGAACTAAAACACCTCGCATTTTTTATTGCCAAATGAGAAAATCCCATTTTCCATCAAAAACACCAAGTTCAAAAGATGCTTTTGTCATGTTTTATTGTTGAAAAAACTAACACACAGTATTTCCAAAAAAATTAAAAACAAGACTGATGATCAACTTTTGAAAGTTTGTTGAATTTGACCTTCGCTAAAATGATGTTTTAGATCACAGAAAAAATATGCAATCAAGTGAATGAATTAAAATTACTTTCAATCACAAGTAGTTTCAAACAATATTAAGATCCGTAGATATTCTAGTGTAAACACCACAAGAACCAGAAAAATACAACAATGCAGACAAAAACAATATCTCAGTATCAGCAACAATATCTGCAGAGCCTAGGAATGATCAAATTTACTAGGATTCCGTGAGAATCAAGTTCTCAGGTCAAGGCTCAATTTGAATCACCCAAATTAAACTATCACAGGTAAAGATAACGAGATATCATTTATCGATGTAACGAGTTATAATACACAGTAGTTAAAACATATCAAGAGAGAGGCATCAACATGTATATTCAATGTTAAGCGTGTGTGTGATCGTGTAGGGATCAAGAATTGCAAATCGAAGGGTGGTTAATCGATTAACCACCAGCACAGATCAAGAATCGGGGTCATCGCAACCAAGGGAGAGCGTTTTCTAGTTCACCAAATCACAGGTCGAGCCCTTACAGTTTGGAGCTCATTCAATTTCGAGCCTTTTTAGCTTCAAGATTTAGGTTCTTTTCTAGATCGAGGCTTGAAGTCACAGAACGACCTCGTTTTCCACAGTCCAGATTCAGATTAGCTCAACAAACCACTAGATCGAACAGATCTAGACCTAGGGTTTCGCGATCTACAGTCGAACGCCTGAAAATTAATTTTCCAGTGTTCGAACCTTCGATCGAAGACACAAAAACGGCCTTACAACACTCTGATACCACTATTATTCAATAATCTGAAAACCGTACAACCAAAATGTATAAGAACTTTACATAAAACCTAAACCACAGCATCTAGTGTAAATCTTTCATAGGCTTAGACCAAAAGCCCCAAAAAACATCATCGAGACACCGAACTCAAACCGCGAGCCCTCACAGATCCCAAACCACAGAGTTACTTCAATGGAACACAAAATGGACAAACCACAAGAACAACGATTCACTCACACAGAGAAGAATCACACAAGGACTTGATTATCTCAAAGATAATTCCCAAATAATCTCACACAGAGTAGCTGAAAACACGAAGACAGAAGCCCTTGAAGGTTTCAAAAAGAAGACGACTCACATAGAGAAAGAAAAATGACGATCCTCCTTATAAGGGCAAAGCAAAGGATCTATTTAATAAGTAAAGACCATCAGCCATTGATCTATGGGTCGATCCAACAGTCCCAGAGCAACTAAGGGAATGGGCTGATTATTGGGCTCGGTTAAGTGGGCCATCTAAGTATCAAGAGAGTGGTTAATTAGCTCTTTTCTTATTGGGCCTGGATTTTATCATCATCGCCTATGTTGGATTGATATTGACATCACAGCCCAACAAATTGAATATTTAATTACCATATCGACACTTTGAAAAAGCATGCCTCTATGCATGCCTCGGCAATTTGAAAAGCACGTTCGACCATAAAACTGCCTTCCATATCTAAGCATCACAAAATGGAGTGATGTAAACTGAACATTAAAGAAAAAATAGTAAACATAGATGCCAACAAACATATATGCCAGGCATAAAATTTACCTATATAAACTGCCTTTCCTTCAAGGCCACCATATGCCAGCAAACATATATGCTAGGCATAAATTTTTTTTGGGGTTTTAGAGAATGGAGCTCAAACAAGTCTCCACGCTCGGAGACAGCATTTGCCTCCGTGCACGGAGACTTTAAACTCCATCAATAAATTTTTTTCCTTTCAATTTTTTTTTGGGAATTTAACAAAAGCCAATTCAAAAAAGGAGGAAAAAAAAAGGGAAAAAAATATAAAGCAAATAACAAAGAAGGGGAAAAGAAGGGAAAAAAAAAGAAATTAACTTACCCCTAGAAAAAATCTAGACACCAAAAAAATTTGAAAAAAAATTAATTCATACACGAATAATAAAAACAAAATAGATAATAAAAACAAGAAGAGAAGAAGAAACAAGGTGTGATTTTTTGAAAAAGTAAATAATTTTGGGCGAGAAAGGGGAAATATCACTGTACCAATTAGACAAAACGATGTCATTTTTGCTCAAACATTGGGGCAACAAACGAAATGGCTACAACGCAATAAAATGGAATAAATAAAATAAAATAAAAGCTACAGCGAAATAAAATGGAACAATTCACTGTTTACTTTTACAATAACTCCACATCCTCCTTTTTATATAGTAGGGAAAAACAATCAGTTCCGATATTATGCTATAGTATAAGAGAGGTTCTCAACATCTTCTGTACCTACGTAGACTTTCACTTTTTTGATGAGGTATAGTTCTTGTTTGGTGAGAATTAAAATTAGATTTTTAGTGAATTTTGACAAAAAAAAAAGAATAAAAATGTGTAGTTGAAAAGTTGTAGGACCAATAAAAGATTTGATTAATACTAATTGTTTAACTTTAACTTTGATTAAAAATCTGATTTAAATCAATATCAAACCGGGGCATATATTGTTAATTAAATCAAGTGAGCTAGACAATAATCTAATCGATAAGATAGATACTCGAGTTGACTCAATTTTCGAATTTAACTCTATAGATTTCCTCATTCCTCGATATAATTAAGTTGGAATTGATAAACCATGATCCTTGACAAAAATAAAATTAAAATTATTGTTTCGTGTAGATTTTCAAGAATATATTTTATGAAAAAAAAAAGTAATTTATTTGAAAAATATGTGGTTAAGAGTATGAAAAAGTTACGAGTCCATTTATAAATTTATTTTATTAAATAAAATGTATTGAAAAATGAATTAATAATATAAATTATAACGAATCTCTCTCAGATGTGATCTATAAGCACAAAAAAAAAAAAAAAAAAAAAAAAAAAAAAAGTAGATTTTAGCACCTGTTTGGTGCTAATTTTGCAAAGGAATTTTTTGAGTGTTAGTTTGATTAAAGAGTGTGAAGTAACGGACAAAAATTTGGCCCCAAAAAGCAGCGCCAAAGATCCTAACCGAAGGAGAAAAATGTGCGTTTAATGGGTCCCACTTAATAATGATCACAAGACATTTTTAAATCCATGAGCCTAATTATGTAGAATAAAATAGTCCATTGTCTGCCACCTAGGCTCCGAAATTGTTTTACAATGTCAAGAATTTGGTGGACCGGACGATCTATTTTACTATGATTTTGCAGCCATCGATCGGGTTTGGTGGGACCATATGTTTCCTATCCTATGTTTTAATTCATACCAAAGTTAACCTGTTAATAATCATTCCTAAGCATTAGAGCTGTTGGTCAATTAAGGAGCATATCCAGCTGCTAAAGCAAATGTTGTGCTCTGACTACTTTTTCTGGTGTCTCAAATAAAGCATTTTCCTTTTAAGAAAAGAATATATATATATATATATATATATATATATATTAACTGCAAATTATTTGAATGACTGCCACTGGGAATAATCAAACTCTTGCCATCGTATTCAAACTTCTGTTATATAACATTCTCACCAATTGGCATTTTGCAATCCTCTCTCTCCCTCCCTCCCTCCCCCTCCTCCAGTTCTGTCTGTCTATCTCTCTAGATAGGGAAAATGGTAACATTCAAGGCTACTCATATTGTAAAGCCTGCTGAGCCAACCCCAGAAGAGATTACGTATTTAAATGCCTGTGATCAAATTAAGGACATAACTCACACGCCCACAATTTATTTTTATAGAAATAATGATAAGTTGGATAATGGAGATGCCATTGGTGTATTGAGGGATTCATTGAGCAAGGTTTTGGTATTATTTTATCCACTAGCAGGGCGGCTGAAGTGGTCGGCCGAAGGTGGCAGCCGGGTAGAACTCCACTGCAATGGCAGAGGAGTTCCTATTCATGAAGCTGTGTCGGAGGCGGCGGTGGAGGATTTCGGGGATTTCACCCCAACCCCAGAAATTCAAGCACTGATTCCGTCTGTAGATTACACCACTCCGATCGACGAAATCCCTTTGGTTATAGTGCAACTAACCAGGTTCGAAAGTTTTGTAACTCGGGTTTTGAATAATGAAATGATTAGTGTTTTTTGTTCATGTACTTTGTCTTCTTGTAATTATTGTTAAGTGTGTTCTGGGGATTTTCTTGAGACAGGTTCAAATGCAGCGGCGTTAGCATTGGTTTGGGTGTCTCCCATGTGATGGCGGATGGGCCAAGTGCTTTGCATTTTGTGGACGAATGGGCGAAGATTGCACGTGGCGCAGAGCCTATTATTCCGCCATTTCTTGATAGGAAGGTTTGGGAAACGGATAAACCACTGGCTTCAAGGTTCGATCCCGCGGTGCTCCGCCCGCCGCCTTCGTTGATCGGCGAAGAAGATAATATGGAGCAACGAAAGAAGCCTATTGCTGTGGCGTTTCTGCATATAACAAAAATTCAGATTGAAAAACTCCGGAACAAAGCCAGCAAGGATCTGAATCTGGAAGCCGGAAACAGCCGCGGGTACAGCAGATTTGAAGCTGTCGCCGCTCATATCTGGCGGTGCACCAGCAAGGCACGGCGGCATGTGGAGGAGCAACCAACGAGTCTCCACTTCGTTGCAGATTTCCGCAACAAATTGCAGCCGCCACTGCCCAAAAACTTCTTTGGCAACGCCCTTATCCGCGTTGAAGCAACAGACTCCTCCGGCGACCTACTGTCCAGCACCATAGGCGCGGCAGCGCGTAAAATACGCGCCGCCGTGGAAAAGGTTACAGATGAAACCGTAAGAGGGTACCTCGATTTCCTCAAGGGATTACCCGACGTAGGCCGATTCCGTTCTCTCGACAACAATGGCCGTCCGAAGGGAGATTTCTATGGAAATCCTAATTTGGCAATAATCAGCTGGACGGCGCTGCCACTCTACGGCGCCGATTTTGGGTGGGGAAAGGAAATCCATATGGGGCCTGGATCAATGGGCTTTGATGGGAAAACTTTCATAATTCCTAGCCATGATGGTGATGGATCTTTCAATATAGCAATATGGCTGCAAGAAGAAAACATGGGTGCTTTCAAGAAATGTTTCTACGATGATATTTGATTGATTTATCCTTTTCTTTTTTTAACCAATCTTAAGGTTAATCCCATTTTACTTTCGCGTGGATCTCTTTTCTTTTCTAGTGGTATGTTTGGTCTTGCTTAAAAGTAAACTTTTGGCAGCCTTCTCTAAAAATTAGTTTTGTATTGAAAAATATTTGCATTTGACGTGTCTAGGACGATAGATTCATGACAATTGCGTTGCGTCAAATGACAAATTTGACTGACTATTATTGTTTGTATAACTAACTCGTCAAAAATGACTAGAAAATTTATATGTTGAGCCTCTATTTTTAGCATTCCATTAGTGCCACGTAACATTCCTCTGTAAAATTATATCGCTAATTATGGAGCATGATCTTTACTGGTACCTAAATTGGTGTTAAACATCGTGAATGTCAAATAACATTATTCATATTCAATTTATTTGAAGAAAAATAATTCGTAAATTACTAGAGCTTCTCCCATGCTTAAGTGAATTGTTAAAAAAATTAGCCATGTTAGAAGAAATAAATTGTATTTTAAAAAAGTCATCTCTAATATAACTACTATATTGCCCGTGCATTATTTTTGAGGTAATATTAACATGCCGAATGTTGAAGATTGTCAGGAGATATGTGCGTACTAAATAGAACTAAATGAAAGAACATGACTGGACAAATGAAGACAAAGTTAATACTACTATGAAGAGTTCAATGAGTCATGAGTATACTCCACATATGCAAAAGTTGAATAGAAAATAGAGCAACTATACTATGGAATGACTAAACTTGCGTGTCTTGCATACGCATAATTTTCGAGCAGCATGTTGCCACCTTTCTTAGTTAAAGCTGATTCTTGAAACGGTTGAATTAATAATCATCTCATTACCTGGCAATCAAAAAGATTTTAGGAAAGAAGTTAGCCAAGTGTGTATGGAATGCGAATACATTAAGAAGAAAGAGCTCATAAATATTGACAAAACTTACAATTACAACACCCCGTGGATTCCAATCTTTTTTCAAGGCATTAGCACAAATCTCACCATTGGCCACAATATTTGGATGAAAAACCTGTCAGAAAACAGCTTAAAACATAAATAAAGTAGATACAAAGAGGTCATAATTGTTATATATATCATTTGCAAATGACAAGATAAAATAAAAGACTCAAATAAAATTTGTAAGAAAAATGAACTCTAAGAGAGAACAGCTTTCCATATCTAACAAAGAAACCTTCATTGTTTAAATTTTAAATTGTCTAATGAGATAGTATCAACTTCATGCGGAAGACACATTTCGATACAGAGTCCCAACTGTTGACCTCGCGAATTGGACCCTCCACGTGACCAACGGATAGTCATTCCACGTAATACTCCCCGCGCACAACAACACACGGTCAGAAATACACGGCCAGAACCAACGGGGTTGGTGGCGGCCGCATACACTCCGACGATCAAATCGGTGTTGGGTGATCGGAACAGTGTTCAAGTTATGCAAGATAGTGGGGAGAAGAGCATATTTTTTTAGTGTGGAGAACTAGGTTGAGAGTTTCATTACCTTTGTCTTTTGTCAAACTTTGGGTATTTATAGACGTGGAATATCGTTGGATGTGGAACGCGTGTATGCATCTGACGGTGTGAAGCGTTCACTCATAGGTATCAATCAGCCGTGTCTAGAGTGGGCGGACAATTAATTCTTTTGAGTCGAGTTAACATAAAGTTGATACGTCACATCAACTAGACTTATGGAGACGTCATATCAATTAATCCTTGGAGGCAGAGAGGATCCTAACACAGATATCTTTCTGAAAGTAGCGGCGGAGGGATCTGTTAAAGGATCACCTCGAAGTACCTAACGCTTCGGCGTCAGGGGGCACTTTGGCTGATTCAGTGGATTTACTCTACGCCTCGTAGTGCGTCAAGTTGGGGGTCGTTGGATCACTTCGAAACCGCTACGGATGGATACGTGGCACTTCGGGGAATGGTGTGCCTGATGTTCCGAAGTGGTTCGGTTAGGAGCGTAACACCAACTACAAGGTTAGAGATGATCAATCGCTAAAAGAAGTCGATATTCGAAAACAAGAAAAGTAATGAGAAAATAATTATTACCTGAGCCTACAATATCAAGTATATAAACCGAAAAGTTATCATCATTCACTAAAAGAGGAAATATTGTTGATATAGATAGTGAGAGAAGTTTCAAATCTCTAAAAACTATATATATATATATATATATAAATGGGGGGGTATGCTGTTTTAAAATGGCTGTTTTAAGATGGCTGTTTTGTTTTACTTTTAATAGCTTTAATCCTACTCAGTACTCTCCTTAGTTTTCTATAAATCTTTCTTAAGAATCATGTATAAATCCCTTTTTTTTTTCATTTAAATTTTCACCACCTATGACATATAAACTTGAACCTGATTTCTTTTTATAAGGTTACCCGTGGCACTCCCTTATAAAATTCTTAGATTAATTTCTCCCTTTCCCCAGCATCTCTAGAAAACATCAAAAAGGCTCACTCCGGCCAAAAGTTTTCATTCATCTGGGTCACTCAGGATTAACCTAAAAATAGTATGGCTTCTAGAAATCAAGTTATGCTTTTATTAGATGCATAGGATGAAATGAGAAACATAACAGATATTTACTTAAAACATAAATACAAAAAATATGAACATAAACTAATAAAACATAAATCAGGGATTTATAAATTCATCTTTTAAAAAGATTTACAACTAAGGATTTCCCTTTCGGGAAGTCCCTAAAGTTCTAAAATAAACTTAAAGAAATACAATAATACCTTAAGTATTCACAAGGATGATTCAGCTATACAATAATTTTTTGGATTGAGAATTTTTCTGAGAAAGGTTTCAAAAGGTTTTTGGATAGCAGAGAGTACACAGGTTGTAAACTTCTGCCTAAACCAAATGAAACTTGTTCCTTAAATAGAAAAATTCTTGGGAGCAAAAAGTTTAAAATATCCTTGAAAAGAGCACACGTTTCACCGAAAAACTTCTGGCTAATTCAAGATAAGTCTAACAAGTGGAAAGAAAATTTCCTATTTTTACAAAAGTCTAAAAGTCTACAGTTTAGGAATCTTGAAATTTCCACCAATTTACGTAAAAAGTCTAAAAGTTTCTGACATCTTTCTTCAAAAATCAAAAGGTCTATAGTAATGTGATAAGGATCTTCAACTTTTCTTTCTTTTCTTCTATCACTTTTGTCTTGTTCTGCATTATTGAGGATCTGATTATGTACTGAGATTATGACGTGCCACTGATGAAAATGATATTCCACTGTCTGAATTATTGTATCCTTCTTCCTGTGGATCTTCGTCTTCATCTGAAAGTCTTGAGTTACTTGCTTCATCTTTTTCTTTCTGATCTGGACGTTCTGCAATTTCTTTTTCTTCTTCATGGCTCTTTTTTAATATTGTCTCAATTGCTTGGTTAACTACTTCTCTTATTTGTTCTTTTAGTCCTTCATCATTTTTCTTCTTCTTAATCTTTTTCTTTTTTCTAGAAGAAATCCCTTCATCTTTTTTAGATTATTTTTGGAGTTCTTCAATTTTCTCAAAGATCTTTTCTAAAGAAGCGGTATCTGGATTAGGATCTTGTGATTCTTGAAAAAATAAACATTCTTGACTATCTTGCATTTTTTCTTTTCCCTTAATGGATTGAATTTCTTGGGCTTGTGAAAATTCTGGATTGTTTGAAAAATGTTCTGAAGAAAAATGTTCTGGTGGACTATATTTGACTAAATAATCAAATTTTCCACTGGGCTGTCCTAAAAGATCCCAAATTTCTTTACCTTTTTCTGTAGCAGATTTATCAGTCTGCTGAGTCTGATTGTCTAATTTAGTAGGAGAATCAACAGTCCCCTGAGTCTGTTGGGCTTTTGGTAAGTCCACAACCTTTAACGGATTTGATGAGTCTTTACCAGCTACCGTTTGGGCTGGACTAGCTATGGACTTCTTGGGCTCCATAGTACCTGTTGGACAATGGATTTTTAAATCCAAAATCTCTTTTTCTAATTGGGCTACTTTCTTTTGGAGTTGAGTTCTTTCTAATGAAAGGTTCTGATTGGCTTCATTGATAACTTTGTAATTTCTCTGCATACATTCACAGTGTTGGCAGAAAATATTTTGGTCTTTGCTTGGAGAAAAGTCTAATGGAGGGTCTGAGTAATTCTTCAAAGAAGGAGATAAATAAAAATTTATTCCTATCTGTTGTCTTGCAACATCTAATGCTTCTTGAAAATTTGTAAAACCTTTGTAAATAGGTTCTGGAAAATTTTTAATGCAATCTATAACTTCTATCCAAGAATGAAAAATTCCTGGATTTCTTCCTTTAATGACAACATAAAATTTAAACCTTTGCTTGTTCTGATTAAAATGTTCTGATAATGCATTCATGCATGCAAGAAAATATTTTTGGTCTTTTGGATTCTTATTATAAGAAATCCATAAATTGTCTAAGATACATTTTTCTTTTCTAGATAAAGAATTATGCGGTAAAATTTTAAAAGAAATATTACTATTGGGAAAGACTATGAGTTCTTGGTTTCCAAACCTTAGTCTGTCTTGTAACATTGGTCTGTTCTGATTAAATGGAGTCTGTGGTAATAGTCTTGATACAAATGAATTCCCTGGTGGAATTCCTGGTCTTATAGGCCTTGGCCTTGTCATCTGTATAAAGAAATTATGTTAAACAAATTTAATAATTTCTATATATTATTATTCTACTTAATATATCTGCTGCCTTATTATCACTACCTTTAATATGCTCAAATTCTATATTAATCCCTGTATTTGTGATTCTATCTATAAAATTTAACCATCTTCTTCTGCTACTTCTTTTTGAATCTATTTTCATTTTATTGACAAAAGAAACTATGGCTACACAATCTGTTCTTATTGTTATTTCTTTCTTGGATATAATAAATAATTCAAAACTATCTAATGCATAATTAATAGCTAATAATTCTGCATCTATGCTACTTAAATTTCCTTTTTCCTTATAATTTCCACTATTATACCTACAAATTCTCTCTGTACTTTTATCAGTATATTTATTGGGTTTGCATATTAAAATAGCTCCACATCCTGTCATACTTCCATCTGTTTCTATAATTAAGTATTCTGAATCTAAAGGCATAGCTAATTCTGGCAGGATTTTTATTTTTTCTTTTATTTGTTGAACTAATTTTATATCTTCTTGATTAAAAAATCTTTGTCCTGGAGTAGATGTCTTTGCATATAAAGGTCCTGCTATTTTTCCTAAATCTTTTATAAATGATCTAGCATAATTTACCAATCCTAGAAATTTTTGTATTTGTTTTAAATCTTCTAGTTTATCTGGGAATTCTAAAGCTTTCTTAGCAATATGAGGTTGTAACTTAATTTTACCTTCTCCTATGTTAACTCCTAAGAAATCTATAAATTCTTTAAATAAAATCATTTTCTTCTTACTTATTATTAAACCATGTTTAATAAATTCTGAGAATACTATTTGTAAATGTCCTCTATGTTCTTGTTTATTTTTACTAAAAACTAAAATATCATCAATATAAACTATTACAAACTTACTATGTCTATTAAAAATACTTTCCATTTTTCTTTGGAAAATACTTGGTGCATTCTTAATTCCAAATGGCATTACAAGCCATTCAAAATGTCCTTCTGGACAGGTAAAGGCTGTCCACTTAATACTTTCTGGGTGCATCTTTACTTGCCAAAATCCTGATTTTAAATCAAATTTACTAAAAATTTTACAGTCTTGTATTTTATTTATTAAGACTGTCTTGTCTGGTATGTTATAAGCATCATTATAGTATTATCATTTAATCTTTTATAATTGATAACCATTCTGCTTTTTCCTCTAACAATTTCTGAATGTTTTCTAACTATAAAAGCTGCTGATCTATAAGGACTATCTGATTTTCTAATAACTCCTAATTCTAAGAGTTCTTTTATATGTGTTTTAAAATCTTCTATGTCTATATTTGTAGCTTCTATATTCTTAGTTTTAATTATGTATTCTGAATTTTTTATTTTTAACTCACATAGGATTTTATCTTTTTCCCAATATTTTAGAACATTTTCACCTATAATTTCCATCTTTTCTAATCTAGAAATTAAATTTTCTATTTCTTGTTCTGTTATTAGCATATCATATATCTTTTCATTATCAATTAATTCTATAATTCCAAAATCTAAATTATCTTCTTCTGAAATTTCAGAATTTAATTCTTCTAAATCATCTTCTTCTATTAATTGACATTCTCTTTCTTTTTCACACTTACAATTATTACTACTATTTCCACCACGCTTCTCTATGCACTCTGATGGGAAATAAGTGGTCTGTGTTGGTGTAAATAGGGTATGTTTTTGTAAATGTAAAAAATCTTTAGTAATTGTAACACTTCCATTGTCTTTTAATAAAAAATTTAATCCTATAATAAAATCTGTATCCTTGATATTTAAAGGTCTAACCCATACGGATTCTTTTGGTAAGGTATATTCTATACTTCTACCACAATTTGTCTCAAAACTAATCTTACTCTTTGATTGTAACAATTTTTTATAAGTATAAAGTTCTCCATCCATTTGTTGTGCTTCTATTGGTTTATCTGAGTATATTATATATTGTTCTGGTATTAATTTCTTATTAATTATACAATTACTACATCCTGAGTCTATTAATCCTAAACATTTTATTTCATACTGTCCTATTCTTATATAGCATTTTACCTTAATACTTTTAAATTTTTCTGGATTACATATTACTTGAACATATTCTTTTTCTTTATATTCTAGACCTTGAGTATGTTCTTCTATTTCTATTGCTTTTCCTTTATTATTATATTCTAACATTTCTATCTTATTTATTATAAATTTCTGCATTTCTTCTAAACTTTCAATTCTCTTCCTAAGAATTTTTATTTCTGATATTTCAATTTTTTTCTTTTAAAATTTCTGAATTAACTTCTTCTTTTTCCATAAAACTTTTTTCTTCTAAGCATTTTATACATGCTTCTTTATAACATTCTAAACATTTAACTCTAAACTTTCTTACTGGGTACCAATTACATAAATAACAAGTTATATTATCTGCTCCTTTATATTTTTGCCAATTATGTAAACATTCTATAGTTATACTATTCATTAAATTTAATTCTTCTTCTGATTCTGATTCTTCTTGTAATTTTATATTAGAAAATTCATCTATTATTTCATAATCAGATTCTTTATTATTTTCAAAGTCTCTATCTTCTATTGATATAATACTATAAATAGATTCTTTATCTGAAATATATTCATCTAATTGTATTAAATCTTCATTAGTACATTCTATTAATGTACTCTTTTTATCATAATTATTTATTCTTTTTGGACAAGTCTTAGATAAATGTTCATTACTATTACAAACATAACAACTAAGTCTATTTTTATAAGTTCTTTCTGGTTTAAATTTTCTAACATGTCTTTTTTCATCTAAATATGGTTTTCTTTTATTAGATTTTCTAAGAAAATATCTTTTCTTAAAAGGTCTTTTATTCTTTCTTTCTTTATTACTATACTTATTTTTTCTTGAACTAGAAGCTCCATAAGTTTGTGGAGTAAAAATATCTTTACAAAATTTATAGTCTGTTTTCTTAAGTTGTTTTTGAATTTGTAATTCTACACATTTATCTTCTAAACATCTTATTACATGTTGTATTCTTTGTCCTATACTCCATTGTTTTTCTGGTTCTTCTTTAACTGATGGTAAATTATTCCATTTATCTGTAATTTCTAATCCTAATGGTCCTGATAATTTATGAAAAAATTTATTTCCAATTTCTTGATTAAATGTATTTCCTGATATTGAAGTTAAATAATAATATTCATTTAAAAAGTTTTTAACATATCTACCTTTAGTCCATTTATAAAGACTAAGTTGTT
>NW_019239307.1:22435-42630 GCF_002742605.1 Olea europaea var. sylvestris
AAACTTAATTTTTCTAATGTAGTTGTTAAAGATTTTAAATCTTTTTCTACACTTGATGTAGCTCCTATTTCTATTTCTTTAGATTTATTAGAATCTAAAATTCTTTTTATTTCTGTTAAATCTATCTTAGATGGTATTTTTTCTAATTTAACAAGTTTTTCTAAAATATTTTTTCTAATTTCTAAAGATTCTTTTATATTTTTAATTTCTTGATCTCTAACTGTAATATTTTCTTTTATAATTTCTAAATAATTATTTTGCTTTTTATTTTCTAATTCTAAATTTTTTGATAAATTTATGATTAAGTCTACTAAACAATTCTGACTTGGATCTTCTGAAAATAAACTATGTAATTTATGCTTATTGTCTAAATTACACTTAATTATATTATTATCTATTGTTTGTACTTTTTTACTGATATTTCTTAAGTCTAAGTCTAAGTATTCAAGCTTTCTATTTGTATCCAGAGTTCTAATACATAAGAGATTTCTGTTAAAATATAAATATGTCTATATTCTTCTACTAAGACTCTTTTTATTATATTTTCTCTCTGAAAAATAAAAAGAATCTAATGAAAAGTTTGTATGATCTAATAAATAATTATTATTTATATTATCTAATTCAATACTTACTTCTAAATCTGTTAAGAATATCTGATCAAAATTATTTATAAAATATTCTTCTCTAAATTCTGAAATTAAAGATCTATATAAAATCTGTTCTTTTAATTCTGGGTGTAAATCTTTAGTTACTTGTAAGATAGCAAATAAATAGTCTATAGATTTATATTTTTCAAAAGAAATTTCTTCTATACCGTATTCTAAAATCTCTTCTATTTCTTTATAAAATGTAAAACTATAGAATATTTTTTCTAAATCTACAAGTAAAATTCTAAAAATCATAAAACAAATAAGAATTTTCTAAAGATTCTAAGAATTATACTTATTTCTATCCCGATCACTACTTCCTTTTTTGCTCTGATACCAAATGGGGGGTATGCTGTTTTAAAATGGCTGTTTTAATGAATAGTATAACTATAGAATGTTTACATAATTGACAAAAATATAAAGGAGCAGATAATATAGCTTGTTATTTATGTAATTGGAACCCAGTAAGAAAGCTTAGAGCTAAATGTTTAGAATGTTATAAAGAAGCATGTATAAAATGCTTAGAAGAAAAAAGTTTTATTGAAAAAGAAGAAGTTAATTCAGAAATTTTAAAAGAAAAAATTGAAATATCAGAAATAAAAATTCTTAGGAAGAGAATTGAAAGTTTAGAAGAAATGCAGAAATTTATAATAAATAAGATAGAAATAAGTATAATTCTAAAACAAAACAGCCATTTTAAAACAGCATACCCCCCCATTTGGTGTGTGTGTGTGTATATATATATATATTTTAAATTAGTTGTTGTCAGGTGCGTTGTACGAGTTTTGTATTTATTATATCTTTATTACTGTCAAAATTGTAGATTTTTCAAAACTTGTTAAAGATTCGAAGTATTTGATGAAATCTGATCGTTTGGTTCATTGCAATTAAAAGACTTTATAGTAACTTTTTTTTTTCGCTTATAATTTTTTTTGTTTTTTAATTTGTTAAACCATTTAATTTTTTTATTCTTGTTGGTGTAAAATTATAGTTACAATTAAGTTCGCTTAATTTTTTGATATTATACTTTATTCAATTATTTCTTGTTCAATGTTCTAACATTAAAATTTTTGCATGATGGAATACCTTCTAAATGTGGAGTTGAGAAGGATAATTCTCGATTTTAGTCATTATCTTGATTTATTTCATTTTTGAAAAAAAAAACTCAAACATTAAGGTAAGGAGTGAATATAACATACATTGATTAAGATTCAATTAGTATTAATTAAATAATTAATATTTTCTATAATTATATATAAGATATATTCAATCATTTATCATATTAATGGAATAAAACGAGTCGTTTTGCTATTCAACATAAGAAAACGATATCGTTTTGTACTATAAATGTAGGTAAAAAGGGAAACTAAAAATAAATTTTAAAAATTTATTTCAAAGTTTTTTAATTAAATTGAAATAATTAAAACTTAAAAATAAAATATTATTTAATAAAAATTGAAAAATTTGCGTTTTATCGTAAAACAAAAAGAAGTAAAAAGAATTTTAAATCGAACAAAAATTTATTTATAATATGAAGAAAAAAAATTTTTAAATAATTTTCAAAAAGTATAATAAAAATAAAATAAAATAAAGTTATGAAAATTAAATAAGGAATATATAAATATTATTTAATTAAAATTAAAAAATTAAGTTTTATCATGAAGAGAAAAAAATTAAAAAGAAGTTTAAATTAAAAAAACTATATTTATAATATAAAAAAAATTAAAAATATTTTTAATCTTCGTGTCTCTCCTCCATTCCATAGTGTGTGTGGATGGATATATATATATATATATGTGTGTGTGTATTTTTTTTTTCTTTAAATTTTTTTTATGGTTTCATTTATTTTTTGAATTTGTTTTGTTCATATTGTAAGTATTTTTTTCAATTTAAAAAAAATCTTTTTAATTCTTTTCTTTTTACGATAAAAATCAATTTATTAAATTTTTATTAAATAATATTTATATATTCTTTATTTAATTTTCATAGGTTTCTTTTAATTTTTTATTATTTTTTTAAATTCTTTTAAAATTTCTTTTTTTTATATTATAAATAATTTTTTGTTCGATTTAAAATTCTTTTTGTTTTACGATAAAACAAATTTTTTTCAATTTTAATTAAATAATATTTATTTTAAATTTAATTTAAAAACTTTATAATAATTTTTTTATTTCTTTTTATTTTTGCTTGTACTTTTTTTTTGTTTAATTTGTTAAATCTTTAGTTTCTTTTCTTCCCTCTTTTAAAAAAAAAATTTAGTTTTGTTCTTAATGTAAATAATTTTTTTCGATTTTAAAAAAAATCTTTTTAATTCTTTTCTTTTTACGATAAACTTAGATTTTTAAATTTTAGCTAAATAATATTTATATACTCTTTATTTAATTTTCGTAACTTTCTTTTATTTTTTATTATATAATTTTTTTAAATTGTTTTAAAATTTCTTTTTTCTTCATATTATAAATAATTTTTTTGAATTAAAATTCTTTTTAATTCTTTTGTTTTACGATAAAACACAATTTTCCCATGTTAATTAAATAATATTTGCTACAACTTTAAGGTTGTAAATCCAAGTGCAAGTTGTCTCAAATAGTAAACTCGGAAGTTCGAGATCGAAACACAGGAAATTAGAAGGAAATAAATTAGTTTATGAGTAGTGAATGGTTGGTAGAAATACGATGGAGAAGAACACTAGAGCGTTGGAGATTCATTTCGTATAAATGAGTAGAAATTACTCTTGATCTTTTATTTAATTCAAATGAAATATGAAAGATAAGACATTGATCGCAAATATACTAAAAGATAGATGAAATGTGCTACAGCACCAGAAGCCCTAACAGAAGGGATGACCGAACAACCCAAAAACGGGGAGGTCTGCATTTTTATATTCAAGCAGGGACCCACGACCTGTGAGGGTCGGTTAGCCCTTCTGGCGGTTTTCTTCTGGCAGTTCAGCATTGTTGAAGATAGATCTTGATAATTGTTTGAGAGAATATGTCAAAATAAGTTGTTGGTATGTAAAGATTATCTAAGCATTTATTATGCCCAAATTGTCAACAATAAATCAAAGTCTTTCACAAATCAAAACCATTTGTAGAATATATATTTCAACCAAGTAAGAAGATAAACATTGAAGAACAAAGTGAAAGATCAAAGACAATACTACGCATTCACCAAAGTTTTATCCCGAGCTCTAGTTAATGGTTTAAAAATACATAATAAATGTCACAAAGAAAATGAAGGAAACTAGAATATGATGAAGAGGAATTGATGCTCCCAAAATTTTGGCCAAGGTCCCCTTTTATAGGCAAAGGAACATCCAAAATATAAGTGAACAATGCAACTTGTTTCTATCCAGTTTCAAGACAATTGGAATATTCAACTTGATACCAATTTTTAGATATTTTGTACAATGAATTTGGACTTATGATCATCAGATAAATTGTTGTCATTTGAGTTAGTTTTCCATTGGTGCAAATATCAGGTTCATTGGATTTCTATAACTCCAGATATGACCAAAATAATGAGTATTGCTTCACAGGTAGAAAAGCTGTATCCGGCAGGTAACAAACTAGATTTGCACGATAATTTTGGCTGCCCTATGATGCGAATTTGACTTCTTGGTAAACATAAAAGTTGTAGACACATATCTTATCTTTCTAACTCAACTTGAATCACCTTGTTTTGATAGCTACAATTCTAATTATGACCATTTTATTGAGACAGCTGTATCTTGCTCAAGACAACTAATCATTTTTTTACTTTTCAACATCTTTTCTCCATTGCTCCCCCTTGTTCTACCTTGTAAATACATGTGAAATACATCAAATGAATATTCTTTCAAAAGTATAATAATCATGCTGACATGTATTTAAATGCTTATTTCGATTAATTGTACTTTTGACCATGTGTTTATAGAAATTGAATTTATGGCAAAAGAATTGATATTAGAGACTAACATTAGTGAATTTAAACAAATTGAATGTAAAATTCTTTGTAAATGATATATTTTTGAAGCACTTTTAGACACTAATCAATATTTATTTTTATTTTTAATTATTCAATTTAATTTAAAAACTTTATAATAACTTTTTTTCTTTTTTTGCTTGTAATTTTTCCTTCTATTTTTGTCTGCAATTTTTTTTCTCTAATTTGTTAAATCATTTAGTTTGTAATTATAATTTTACACCAACATGAATAAAAAACTAAATGATTTAACAAATTAAATAACAAAAAAATTGCAAGAAAAAAAATAAAAGAAAAATTATTGTAAAGTTTTTGAATTAAATTGAAAAAATCAAAATTAAAAATAAATATTATTTATTAAAAATTAAAAAATGACATTTATCATAAAATGAAAAGAATAAAAAAGAATTTTAAGTCAAAAAGAGATTATTTATAATATGAAGAAAAAAATTTAAAATAATTTCAAAAAATATAATAAAAACAAAATAAAAGAAAGTTAAGAAAATTAAATAAAGAATGTATAAATACTATTTAGTTAAAATTTCAAAATTAAGTTGTATCATGAAGAAAAAAGAATTAAAAATAATTTTAAATTAGAAAATTTATTTATAATATAAACAAAACAGATAAAAAAAGAAAAAAATGAGGAAAAGAATTCTCTCCGAATTTTTTGGTTTCATTTTATTTTGTTTATATTGTAAATAATTTTTTCTGATTTAAAAATATTCTTTTTAATTCTTTTCTTTTTACGATAAAATTTTAAATTTTAATTAAATAATATTTATATATTCTTTATTTAATTTTCGTAAATTTCTTTTATGTTGTTTTTTATTATATTTTTTTAAATTGTTTTAAAATTTCTTTTTTCTTCATATTATAAATAATTTTTTGCTCGATTTAAAATTATTTTTAATTCTTTTTGTTTTACTATAAAATTTAATTTTTTCAATTTTAATTAAATAATATTTATTTTTAATTTAAATTGTTTCAATTTAATATAAAAAATTTATAATAACTTTTTTTGTTTTTTTTTTATTTTTGCCTGTAATTTTTTTGTTATTTAATTTTTTAAATCATTCAATTTCTTTTCTTTATCGGTTGGATTGGATGAGGTGACGTGTGAATATGGAGAAATATTGTCGTGGAAGTGATGGTTGCAGTGAAGTAGTGTGTGAAAATAGAAAAATTATTGAAGACAAACGGCGTCGTTTTTGCTTCCACAATAAAAAAAATTACTACAGTGTGACAAAATGGAAGAATCCACTGTTGCCTCTACAGTAACTCAAGGATTGCCCTTTCTATGTAGTAGGGTTTTTAATCAAATTAAAATACTTAAAATAAAAAAATACATATTATTTATTAAGAGTAAAAAAATGAAGTTTTATCGTAAAACGAAAAGAATTAAAAAAAAATTTTAATCTAAAAAAAATTATTTATAATATGAAGAAAAAATAATTTTTTTAAAAATTTTCAAAAAAATATAACAAAAACAAAATAAAAGAAAGTTGTGAAAATTAAATAACGAATATATAAATATTATTTAATTAAAATTGAAAAATTAAGTTTTATTATGAAAAGAAAAGAATTAAAAAGAATTTTAAATTGAAAAAAATTATTTATAATATAAAAAAAATAAGGAAATTAAATAATATTTATTTTTAATTTAATTATTTCAATTTAATTTAAAAACTTTATAATAATTTTTTCTGTTTCTTTTTATTTTCGCCAGTAATTTTTTTGTTATTTAATTTGTTAAATCATTCAGTTTCTCTTTTTTATCAATTGGATTGGATGAGGTGATGTGTGAAAATGGAGGAATATTGCACTAGAGGTGATGGTTGTAGTGAAGTGGTGTGTGAAAATAGAGGATTGATTGAAGACAAATGACATTGCTTTTGCTTCCACAATTAAAAAAAAATAAAAAATTGCTACAGTGTGATAAAATGGAAGAATCCACTGTTGCCTCCACAGTAACTCAATGATTGCCCTTTTATATAGTGGGGATAAAGATGGATTGTGTGACGTCCCCATTAAACTCAACTCTTAACACCTTATTTTTACAAATCCAATGTCTCTAGCTAGAATAATCGAGTAGGAGGTAAAGTAGTCTGCAAAATCAACAACATAAGTAGAAGTGCTACCTGTTTTTGCTGTTGTTGCATGCATAGTGAGGACATCTTTAAGTAGCTCCCCAAACGATATCTTGCACTGTAAGATCATGGTACATGTTCTTTTGCATCCAATATTCTTATTGCTCTCTTCAGAAGTGGATTTTTCTCGATTATTTTAACCGGTTATAATTGGAATACATGAGATGAATCATGAGTTCTGGACAATTTAGTTGGTATAGTCATTCTAGTCAGTGATTTCATATTGATTAATATATTTTTAGTTCCCAATAGGCATATTACATGTTATTTCCACGGTAACAGTCAAATAAAAGTTTCTTCTTAATCTCAATTGAAGATACTATCTATAAATCTCCCTACATTACTATATGATCTATCCTGAGTTTTTCTCCAACAAATTACAAGTGAATTGTCCAAATGGTCACTAAACTTTGCAAAAGATTTTCAAGGGGTCACTGAACTTTAAAAATCACCTAAATTGTTACTAAACTTTGCAAAAAAATTTTACAGGATCACTGAATTTTAAAAATCACATAAATGGTCACTAAACTTTGCAAAAAGCTTCCACGAGATTACTGAACTTTGCAAAAGGATTCCCAGTCAGTGACCCCCTGGGAAACATTTTGCAAAGTTCAATGATTATTTAGGTGATTTTTAAAGTTCAGTATCCTTGTAGAATCTTTTTGCAAAGTTCAGTGATCCCGTAAAAACCTTTTGCAAAGTTCAATAACTATTTAGGTGATTTTTAAAGTTTAATAACCCCTTGGAAACATTTTGCAAAGTTCAGTGACCATTTGGACAATTCACTCAACAAAGTACGTTACTTCTTCTACCGTACTTGTACATATTTAGGACCTTAGAAGTTTTTTCATCAACTTCATCCCAACAATTTTACGTTGTTATATTCGAGTATCCTATATATCATCAAAATGAATTCATAATATACACGAGTTGTTGCCGTTTTAACCATGAGGAAATTTTAACAGAATCTCATAATAATATACCCTCATTTCTTTGGACTATACATTTGTAACAATCCAACTCATTTTTATTTATTTTTAATCAAATTCACCTAATAGCAATTGAGAAATTTTAACATAGATGTTACCTTTTCTTTCATCGTACCCTGACATCACTTAATGCTCTTTTAGAGTGTGGTACGTAATAGTATTGGACAGATATATTATATGAGTGGAATACATATTTATTCTTTAATCTCTTTCTCCAACTTTACGTTATTAAAAATAAACAATCTGTTTTCCAAAACAATAGCCTCGTAATTTTATAGCATGATTTGTTTACGCACCATTATTGTATTTGATAGTGCTAGGGAAGCTCACTCTATGATCACAAACTAAGGATTACCTCAGGTATTCACCGACATTTAGACATGGAAATCTTATATTCGATGGCTAAAGTATAAACTTTATCAACGTGTTATGAAACCACACGTCTTAGTGAAATGGCCTTCTAATTTTTTATTAATGGTGTTTAACTCTGCAATCATAATTTTATATTGATTCCAATGAGCTTCACTATCTAATTCTCATAGCAACTAAAATACATCAAACCTTCTAGCTTAGCATTTCAAAATACAAATTTTAAAGTCATGCGCATGTTCCAGAAGACGAAGGAAGATAATACCCTTAATAGTATTAAGCCCAATGTATTTATTATTTAAGAAAAATATCCAAAAAAATAATAACTAAAATTGACTATGGCCATACCATTTCAAATTATTGGATTAAAAGCAAAGTTATCTTTTACCAAGATTTTTTTTTCACAATGTTGTGATATTGACATTTTATGTGAAGATGGATTCTCAAAAGAGCTGCACAACAGCCTAGTTGCAAAAGCAATTCGAAAATCATTCTTCCAAAAGAATAATGACAATAGAAAGAGCATGATTATGTCTACTTCATTAATCATGTTCTAAACTTCTAATTTAGGGTTTGATGTAGCCAAACTTCAGACCATGTTTTGATTTTATATTAGTCATCTCTTTTAGGTTTTTCATTAAAGTTTAGGGTTATTGGTTTAATGATTTCAATTACCCCGATCAATAATTGAATGATTTGATGCAAGTCAATTTTGGCACTCGAGAGAAAAATTTAGTTGAGATCTAAGAATAACATAAGCTAAAATTTATAGGTTTTGAGAGAAAGTATAAAGTCTTTGAAACTTGTTCAATTTAAGAACTATGAACTTAATAATTTCTAAATTTTCGTTCGGAATATAGATATTGGAATTGAAATATAGAAATAGTCTTTACGCGACACTCGAGAGAGGGAGTAGAGTTATATTAGGGCTCTTGCCTGTAAATTTGGAAAAATCAATAAGAAATAACTATATTGATCAACTTTGTTGATAATCAGGTGAAAGCATGCCATAGACTTTCTCATATTGATTTATTCCTTCAATTTTGCATAATATTGTTGAATTGTCATCATGTTCATCACCTTTAGATTTAGTTAGAAACATTGATGTAAATATTCATTCATTTAGATAAAATAGAGGTTAAAATAATTATAGTACTTTGTATAAATTTAATTTCATTCTCGATGAGTTCGACATCCATACTTGATCATATATTAAAAATTTAGACACCTTACACTTAACGGTATAATTATATTACTTAAAACACATAACAAAAATCACCTACTATGCTTTAGTTGAAAGATTTATATTAGTCAATAGCATGTTTTCAATGTGTCTCGAACAAGAATACAGTCATTATTAGAGTGTATTAAGAATATTGGAAGGGGTATTTATTGAAGATTTGTTCTTGATTGGGACACTTTGTAACGAAATAGCATGATAAACAAATTTAGAAACAAAATAAAAAATTTGGACTTGGATGACCTGATGTTACAGTGGATGGTCCTCTTCTTTTGAACCAAATTGCATAATCTTTTCTACGAAGTACATTTGATTCTTTGAGGCTTGATATGTCAATTATTGCACAACAGATAGCAACTTGGCCGACATGTTTGGTATTCTGCATTAGATACAACCAAGTGTTATTTTTGTTGTTATCCTTTTGTATCAAAGTTACTCGATATTTTTCATCGTGATTGTCACTCTATTTCTTTCTTCCTTTGATTTATATACATAACTAACGTGGGCTGATGATTTGCATTGTCAATCATAACTTTGCGGAACATGTCACCACTAAAATATGGAAAAAAAAACGAAAGTCTTAATAGATAGAGGAACAATTTCATACTTTTTGTTATACTAGTGGGATGAACGTGCATCGCACGTTAGTTGATTAATTAATGTTAGAAATAAATGTTTGTAAATTTTCGAGAAATTCATTTGTAAATGTGAAAAACATTTTGAAACTGATTTTAAAAAAAATAAAATGAACATCTTGTTTATAAAGAATAAAGTTCAACTTTTGTTAGTGAGTCATTCATCTACATTAATGAAATATTGTTATTAGACAATATTTTGTATGAAGATGAAACTTGATGCTTGTGTGTTCAAATTATGACTTTGTTTTGTTTGTTAGTTTGTACTTTTTTGAATGAATTTTTTTACAAAATATTTCATTCTTTGATTGATAATTTGAGGTTGAATTTGTTTGATGTTTATTTTTTAGATTTGGACATATGTTACTAATTTATGAATATGGTGATAGCTTTTAATTTGCACTTATAATCTAAAAATTTAAGTAATAGAATCATAATTAAATGAAATAAAATCAGAATCGAATGGTTTGATTTCATATCTTTTAAAAAAAATCATTGATTCCATTATCAAAAATTATTGGGTTATTGTTTGATTCGATTCACTTGGATTCAGAATTAAATGGAATCCTGTTAATCCCGAATGATGAAATTAAAACACAAAATTCACAAAATTTTTAGTATGCATTCCATTTGATCAAACTCTAAAATTAAGTTTGCATTCTATATCCAGTTACAATTTATGAATATAACTTATTTTACATTTAAAATTAGTGTTCTCAAAAATATAAAAGTGCTGCAGGGTAATGAGATCAACTTTCAAGTTTAAGTTGATGCAAGTGAAATTTATGTATTATAAAAAAATACAAAGCATGATAAGACTACAATATCAAACTTAATTGAAATCTAGATGAGCTTTTCAGAATAGTGATTGATATAATAATAAAAATTTACATTCGCACCATTTTTATATATTTTCTAAGAAAATTCATTTTCCACCAAAATTTCTTTATTAAGTCAATAAATCAAAATTAACCTAAAATAAGGGCCAAATTAGTTTAGCTAAAAATTAAATTTTTATTAGATTTTGATAAAAATAGATAAATTAAAAAATAAGGTCAAACATATATTTATGAGGTTAAATCCATTAATGTTCACTCAATTTTATATTTAATGTTACTATGATCACTCTATTTGATTTTATTTCACCATGACTATAGAATTTTATATATATATATATATATTAATGTGAAGTTAATGTTTTACCCATTTTAAAATTAGTAAAAATGATGAAAAGAAATTGGGTGATCACGATGAAACGTAATATGAATTTGGGCGATTATATCGATATTAAGTATAAAGTTGGATGGTTATGGTGAAACAAAATCAAACTAAATGATACATAAATTTAAAATTGGGTGGTTGTTGGTGAATTTAATCCTATATTTATACTTAAACCCAATCCGACCTCACTCTACCCACTCCAACTCCGCTTTCATTTCCTAGCATCACCCCCCTCCATTAAGCACATGCACGGATGCACCCTGTCATTTCCATTCTTTTTCTAACTTTCTTCTTCTCTCTATATATATACGTAGATGTGAAAATGAGGTTAGAGAAGATCCCATCAATATTTTTAATATTTTTTTAACTACAATTCCCAATCTAAAGTTCTTGATTCATTCTACCAATGATGAAGTACTTTAATCATGTTCTGCACTTTTGTTTTATTCTTTTTAAGTCGAGAAACATATACTCAAATACGTTGATTTATAGTCAAAGCAAAAATAAACAGAAAACAAAATAAACATATTATCTTGAAACTAGATAATTACTCAAGAAAGAATAAATTTTTAGCACTAAAATATACGAAATATAAATAATACATATAATGCTAAACATAAAAAATTCTAGCTATTTATTCACATTAAAATAAAGTCCAAATTCTCGACTTCCCGTAAACAAAATTCCATTTAGAATAAGAGAGTGTAATGCAAAAACAATAGAGAGAAAAATGAGGTTACAAGCAAGACAACAACTCTCCAGATCCATGGTGGTCGACGTAGAGAGAAAGGGTGAAAATTGAATTTGTTCCAAACGACTTAAATCTCATCTCCAAATCAAATCTAATTAAAACGGGTATTTGGATACTATTTGTCAAAAAAAAAAAAGGGGGCCCAAAACAAAAGCCGCTACTAAAAAATAAAAAGCTGCCCACAGTGCTTTAGCTCCATTTTATTTTTTCTTTTTGTTTATAAAAATGTTTTTATTCTCTGCACTCATTGCACATAAACAACATTATAAACCCTTTTTCTTTCTTAGCACTATCCATCCAATCTACCTTACAAAAGATGCATAAAATCTTCACCAGGTTTTCCTAAAACACAAATGAAATATGAAATATGCAAAAAATAAAAATAAATAAATAAAGAGATTTTAAATTTTAAAATGAAGTGGGAGAAGAGCACATACCTGCTATCCGATTAATTACTCCAGTGTTTAGCGTCTACCCCTTTTTCCTGATCCCGTCTAATAATCACTATTCCCAAGTTTTGCCCTTCTACTCCTTTTAATACAAAATTGCAAGTGTCAAATTTACAAGCTTTTCATTTCTAACTAAGAGAAATTAATTTCAATAATATAGTCTTACAAAATTATCTTAGAAGCTAATTGACCATCATCTGGAAGGTATTTTCGATCAAAATTAATATCGTGCCTATTTACATGAACAATAATCAAATGAAAACTTAAGAAAAATGATGATTATTTCAAAAGAACAAAAAATCAAAAAAACATACATACATACAAATTAGAGAGATTCCTGATGATATATGACAATGGAACTACTTGTCTTGGATTGTATAAGACAGTCTATGAAGAAGTTTGGTCACGGTTGTTACAATTTTGGCCGGAATTGGAGCGATAATAACAAACTAAACCTTGTTTCTATGAACTCTTTAGAAGAAAGAGAGAAAGAAAATTGAGAAATCAATTTACAATAAAGAGATAGGAGGCGAGGTTATGGAAGTGGGAATGGTGAAGTTGCGTGAAAAAATGGAGAAATATAGGATAGTTACGTGAAGTGAAAAAGAAAGGAAAAAAGAAAAAAAAATTATGTACAAGACGATGCGTATGTGCGACACGTGTCCATCCTTTTCTCCACTCTTTTATATATGTAGGATAAGATATACATGAAAAGAATGAAAACACACGTATATACTTGTCCATGATTCAAACCACAAAGTTGAGGACATAATTTTAATAAAATAAAATAAAAATTACATTACTTACAACTGAGCTAGGGTTTTGAGCTGGTCAATAACTGACATTTTAAAGTTTTGACTCGAGAATTTATGTTAACTTAAATCACGTCATAGTACAGCACGAACAAGTACGACAAGTAACAATTACATTACAACTCAATTGAATCGATATTTTCAAACCGTCAATGATGTTAAATACTCATTAGAGTTTAGCTTTTTGAACTTGTGGATGATGTAATGGCTACCTCTGAGCCTTGAGATCGTTGTTGGAATTTAGTCCGGTCAAACCACGATCCATGATATGGAGTGGAGAACACGGGGTACTTTTAAAACCGACCTGGTCAAATCACCTAAATTCCACAAAGGGATATTATGAAAATGACCTATCTAATGCTGAAAGATAAAAATACCCTTAAATACATTATACAATTACCAAAGTTGATTTTTTAAAAGACATCAATACCTTTTTACTTAACAAATAAAAATCAAACACTTCTTACTTTTCTTATTTGTTTACTCCAACACAGATAAATAAAACACTCTCATTCTTCATCTGTTTCAACAGCAGAAACTAAAAAATTTATCGAAATCGGAAGTCGAAAAATTTGTGGATATCAATCTCGTCGGTTCGATAAGTTTATATACGCAAATTTAATTTTGTTTTCATTAAATTACTGTATGTTTAAATCAATAAATTATATTTCGACATTTAATGATTAGTAGATAAAAAAATTTAATAGATCTGTAATTTTTTAAGCATTTGACTAGAAAAAATTCATCTGCATATATGTCGGCACCAGTTATTCGACTCTTTGACTGGCTGTTTAATAGCCGGCTGTTTGTCAACTATTTTCTTTTTTCCCCATTTTTGGGTTATTTTTATTGCTGTTGATATTTTTCTTGTAATTAAAAATTCTGTTTCGATTTGTATATATGATTATAGTCCCAGTTTGTTACTTTTGTGATTTCGAATTGGACGAAAGAGATCAATGGGTATGGAAATGGACAAGTGCTAAACGTGGTGGTATTTCAATTTTCATATCATCAGGTACATCGTATGCAAAACTCTATAATGATTTATAGAACAAGTTGAATGTTGATCCTTCTTAGTACAACATGGAATTGAAATTTAAATTCAGGGAGCATGCATCAGTTCCGATTCCACCTATAATGATTTCTTATGTTGATGAAGTGAATTATCTGATTGAATTGAACAATAAGCACACGACTCCTCTTTGCGTGACTTTAGTAAGGAAGAATGTCGTCGAAGATGAACAAGTAGACTCGGGAGGTAGGGATCACAATGCTAATGATTTTTGGAATATGGTGGAGATAGCTCGTGAAGATGATGTGGTTATTCCAGAGATAGTTGCACATAGAATCCCCTCCACAGCCCGTAACAACGATAATGAAAATGCAAATACTTTTACAAACGAGGACTTGATTACTTTATTCCGGTAGAGACATGGTGGGTGTGGGACCTCGGGGGCTAGATCGAGTGGACCGTTCTCTAACTCCTCACGTGTGGTTCCTGATAATGAGGTTTGTATGTCGAGCAACTGTTTGAAACGAAGAAAGATTTGCAAGAAGTCGTGCACCTAATTGCACTAAAATACAATTTCGAGTTTAGAGTGAAAAAATCGAATAGGTCGTTGTTGACGCTGTCATGCGTAAATGATAGTTGCAATTGGCATTTGCGAGCGACGAAGATGGACATGAATGAGTGCTTTGTAATTCGCAAATATACACGAGAACAACTTATGAAGTGGGAGTTTATCGCAATGATCACAGGCAAGCCAGAGCTTAGTTTATTGGTTGACAGATAATGCACGAGTATCAGGATTCACGGACAATCTATAGACCATTGGACATCATTAACGGTGTTCGTCGAGAGTACGGAGTAGTCATGAGCTACCAGAAGGCCTGGAAGGCCAAAGAATGCTCGCTGGAGGATTTAGTGGGCTCGGCAGAGGAAAGCTATGCTAAATTGGCCAGGTATTGCCATAACATAGAGAAAACTAATCCTGGTTTGGCATTTTTTATTAAGACGAAGGCCGAGAACTGCTTCAAATTATTCTTTATGACTCTTGGATAATACATTCGGGGATTTCGAAATACTATGCGACCCCTAATTCTAGTCGACGATACAACTCTGAAATCCAAATACCAAGGCAAGTTGATTATTGCTACATGTCAAGATGTCAACATTTAAATTTACCTTCTTGCGTTCGGCATAGATGATAACGAGAATGATTTGTCGATGCGTTGATTCTTCACAAAGCTCAGGGAAGTAATCGGAGAAGTCGAGAACCTTGCATTTGTCACCGATCAAGGACAGTCTATAATAAATGGAATTGCTGAAATTTTTCTCGATGCACATCATGGGTATTGCATGTACCATATACAAGGCAACTCGAAGACCAGATATCGGGGCAAAAACATCGTTTCATTATTTAGGAGAGCGGTCGAAATTTAAAATATTGAAGAGTGTAATAAGTACATGGTTGAAATAGGAAGCAAATCATTCCCGGTATGGGACTATCTAATGAAAATGAGGATTGAACATTGGGGGTGCTCATATTTTCCAGGACGTCGATACGACATGATGATGTCAAACAACGCGGAATCTCTCAATGCATTATTTAAGAGGGATAGAGAGTTACCAATTTTCGCACTAATTGAGAATATCCGTATGAAACTGCAGCAGTGGTTTCACGATTGACGTGGGGAATAACATAATTGCATAAGCGTGCTAGCCCCAGCACAAGAGGTAAAGCTCTTCAAGGCTACAGAGCCTGCGAGAAAGTTAAATGTCAAACCACTAGATGAGCCGCGCTTCTCCGTGGAATGTGCACGTCATATGGCATACATGGTAGATTTAACTGATGGAACATGCACTTGCAAACAATTTCAGTTAGAGAGTTTTCCATGTGAGCATGCAGTTGCGGTGACTATGTATCGAGGATTTGCAGCGAGAATATTATGCTCTCCTTATTACACTGCTGAAAACTGGAGAGTTGCGTATGTTGAAATCATATTTCCGCTTCCAAATGAAGTCGAGTGGGAAGTTCCCGATCATATTCGCCCGTTCAATACATTGTCGCCACCTCTCATTGAACCATGTGGTCCTGGACGTCCAAGTACTTCTAGAATACCATTTACTAGAGAGTTTTCCCGACCGCGTAGGTGTAGCAGGTGCAAATCAGTAGGACATACCCGCCAATTTTATACATTGAAATGACAGTTAGAGCATTGTATATTTACATTGGAATGAATAGTATTTATATTGAAATAAACAGTATTTACATGAATAATTACAAACAATTGCGAAAAATAGTTACAAATAATCCCAAAAAATAGTTACAAATATTAATTACAAAAAATATTTACAAATAATTTATGGATCATAATTAATTCGTATAAATCACACGCTAACTTATTTCGACAATTCTGTATCCATGACTAGTTGATTCCATCAACCTTATGTGCTATACTAAAAAATTATATGTATTTAATTGCGAAAATCCCACAATCGTCCCTGCAAATGAACAAATATGTGTTAGTTCGGTTCCAATTACATACGAACTGATTACTAAATTAAAAAAAAAAATTACAAAGATTTACGGTATAGACTGTCTTGCCGTCGTCGTATCCCGTACGATGGCTAGTTTGCCATCCACAGTCAAGCTCGCATGTCTAGCCATCATAGGAACGATCACAGTCACCTGTTCTAAGTTCTGCTCGAGCTGTCCCTATGTCAAACATGAATGATCGGGGTCGTACACATATATCGTCGAATCAGGGAACACGATCTTCAGTACAATGCAGTGCAGATTCACGATCACTGGAATGTACAAATGCGTACAACCCTCCCATAGCTTTCCCCCAACACTCGGTGACAGCCCGATGACCCACTCGGGCGTATACCCGGGAAGCACATACTCGTTACCAAGAAGCTGGAGCGATTGATACTCAGTGATAATGGCACGGAAGAACTTGGTGTTTAGTATTATGCGGTCAGGATTGTGGAATGATTGTGGATATCTCTCAACTCGATCGCGCAACAAGTTCATGGCCATGTCGATGTGCTACATCAAGGAAAACAAAGACATAAATACCTATTCCATTTACCAAATTAAACATAATGTATAAAAAAAGTAACAATAACACTTCACTTACATCGTTGACGAGCTAAGCCCCCTGAGTGGTGATATCATGGAACCACTTGTATGCGTCCAATATCGTCCTTCCAGCTATCATGTGCGTGGCTCTGGAAATAAAATAGATAAAACGTTAAACGAAGCATATACGAGTTCTGGTAGTCTACTAAATCATACAATACTTACCCGGGCAACATTTTTTGCCACTCGGCTTCGAATGCTTTCCACTTGGCATGGTTGACCTCCCGAAACAGATTGGGGTACGTCCTATAGACGAACCTCCTCTTCTTCGCCTCAACTGTGAAGGGAGAGACGACGTACTGTAATGGCACTCTCGGCCTCTTGCCGACCATCGTCTCTGGCATGTCAAGAGCACACTTTTTTCCCTTATACACTGCCACTTCTTCCACCCCAGGGCTCGCCACCTCCTCCATCCCCTCATTTGCCACTGTCTCCGTTCCCGATGGGGTCACTCCCTCATCTGCTACCGTCTCCCTCCCCGACGGGGCCACTCCCTCATTTGCCACCGTCTCTGTCCCTGACGGGGCCATTCCCTCATCTGCCACTGTCTCCCTCCCCGACGGGCTCCCCTCCTCTGCCATTGCTCCCACCCCATTACGCTCCACAGATAAAATAAACGATTCTCATGCATCATCATCATGTATGTATGACTGCCGGATACCCCTATCTCTATCACTCCCATCCCTATCACCCTCTGGATCACCGTCTCCGTCAACCCATCGCCTACCGGTTATATCATCTCGAAGTACTGCAATCTCATTCGACAAATCTTCGACCCTTCCTACCAACTGTCGTCCCATATCATCAACCCTCTCTATCATCTCTCGACGCAACCCGTCGACCTGCCCCACTATAAATCTGCTCAGACGGACATACAGATCATCAAAATAGTGCCCGTAACTACGTGCAGGAGATCCACGGGAAAGGTCTCTGGACGGGGGAAGCGAAAAAGATGCCCTCGACGGCATTTGCCCTCGGCGGAGGTGGTGATGCCCTCGACGGATGTGATCGTTGATCAACTGGATCACACTTCTACACAAGCAACAACATTACAAATTATTAACTTAATTCGTAATTGCTAACTCATACAAAACGGTAATCAATAGATTTTATTCAATTCACTCACCTAATCTCGGTTGTGGATCAGATCGGACATCTAGTTGTCTTGGGTGTGCGAAACGCCTAATTAAAGCACAAGACCCTGAGCCTTCTCCTCCATCGATGGTGTCAACGCAGTTATGACTTCAAGCTGACATATTAATATTTGAACTAGTTAATGATCATGCAATCAGATGTTAAATCACACACAATATAAATTACAAATGCATAATACTCACCCGAGGGTCATCAATGATAGTCGATAACTGTTTTCCAGTGGGACATCCCTCCGATCGAGATGCTCTCCAATAGTGCATCCGAGGGCAGCATGTCTCCCCTCGCCTCGCAAAGCGGGCATCCAATAAGGGGACGGTCTCATACGCTCAGATCTATAACACATACAATTATTATATATAAACTCAATATGAAAATAATTTTAACATTCATTATGTTAACCATTTACCTGCATCTCCAGGGGCAATTCATAGGTGTCGTACTTACGCATGGTTCCTTCGGCTTCGAGTGCGATCTGGTGAAGATGTGTACGGTGTCCTCAAAATATTTTTGACCCCACGAATAATCATTGAAACGATCGATGTCGTTGAAGATCTCCAGATGGAAGTGGTCAATCGCAGTCTTCTTATGGTGACACCGCACCATGCTCTCAAGGATGTAGATCAGACCTAACTTCAGTCTGTCTAACATCTGATTAGACCTCCTAATTGTGTCCAACAACTGTGTAAGAAGCACAATTCCTTGTCCCTTGAAGTAAGCGTCATAAAGCCTATTTCTTCTCTGAGTCCCATCACCAGCTGCTTCATCGATCGTAATCTTTAATCCCATGATCAGAGCAAACTCGAACATCAAAAAAATGATGACTTTACCCCCGATTGCGAAGTGGAGGGCATCGTCGTCGACTGAACTCTGCAATCGACATAGAAGTGCATCAATAATCTGACCCGAGTACTGCAGATCTCTCAACGGGTACAAGGCCCACAGGAAGGACTGATGCAGCATATCAGCATGCTGATCATCGAGCAGCTCTAACACAGCAGTGAAACTATCAAAGCTACTTTTCCACGTAGCTTTGCCTGACATCTGTCTCAACTCTGTGTCAAGATGATAATCCATCCTATAAAAATTCAAAATGTTAGAACATTGTACAAGTGATAATAGAATAAAAGCATAATAACAGAGAATTTAGCGAAAGAAATTGTAACTACAATACGTAAAACGCAGATTCATAATAATTAAAATCATCAATAATGTGAATTTTTTTATCCTATTATCAATAATGTCAATTTTCCTAATTAACACAATTTTTTTAATCAATTCAAGTTCAAAAAATATTTAAATTCGATGAACGAAAATAATATTATTTATCAAAAACTAATAATAAAAATAAAAATAAATATTAAATTTCTAATTAAATTTTCAACAATTATTTCAAATTACAATTAAAAGATTAATTAAATTTTATCAACGAAAAGAATATCATCCAAAACTATTAATAAAACTAAAAGTAAATAATTTATTTAAATTCGAAGACTAAATAAATTATTATTTATCAAAAACTAAAACTAAAAATAAAAAAAATATTAAATTTCAAATTAAATTTCCAACAATTATTTCAAATTACAATTAAAAACATTAATTAAATTTGATGAAAGAAAAGAATATCATCCAAAACTATTAATAAAACTAAAAGTAAATAATTTATTTA
>NW_019239307.1:42800-73859 GCF_002742605.1 Olea europaea var. sylvestris
AATCCGATCAGGAAAACAAATCCACGTATAATATAAATATTCATTCTCGGATTTGGGGGACCACTGTTACGCCTCATTTTACGAGCCTCGGTACCGAAGTGTCATCTCGCCACTCCGAAGCCGATGAAATCAAATAGACCCACTCCGACCTCCCGAAGCTTCTTCAAAGTGATACACCGATTCCTGTCACTGATCTGCCGAAGTGTCCCGTCTCCGAGGTCGGGTTCAAGTGGACCCCCGTTAGAAGATTCGCTGCCAATTTAAGATTTGCTCTGCATATAAGGTTTAAATTGATTTGACGTTCCCCATAAAGCTATTTGATGTGACTTATCAACTTTATGTCAATTCAACTCGGGAGAAACAAACTGTCCGCCCACTCTACAAGCGCGGCTGATTGACGCCTATGAGCAGACGCTTCATACCGTCAGATGTATACACGTGTTCCACATCCCACGGTTCATACCACCTATAAATACCCAAAAATTGGCCAGAGGCAAAGGTAATGAAACTCTCAATAGATAGCACTCCATAACAAGTTTATATATTCTCCTCCCCCTTTATTGACTGATTGGTTTGTGTAGTCCCTGGACACTGTTCCGACCACCCAAACATGACTTGACCATCGGAGTGTATACGGCCGCCACCCCCGTCGGTTCCGACCGTGTGCGCCTGACAATTTGTTCATTTCGTAGGGAGAAATACGTGGAGTAACTACAAATTGACCATGTGGAAGAGCCATTTTTAGAGGTCAACAGGTTCCATTTCAATCACGCAAGGAAAAAAACAAAGAGGAAATTATACGTGTTACGAATTAAACAACAAAAATCCGCACCAACAAAAATCCGCACCGATATAACAAGAAAATGCAAAACCATAAACCATCTATGCATGCATAAGCAGAAATGCGGCGTTATGTCTTTGAGCATAGAAGCAGAGAAGAATAACAAGAAATGCTCCCTGTTTCCTGAAGTTGTGTTCTTCCGTTTGCTTGTAAATTTTACTTCCTCTTCGTCTTCTTGTCCTTTCTGTCTCCATCTTGAGTTATTTGCGTTTTAACAATGAAGCTCTCTTTTTTCTGGAAGTTTTTGTTTTTGTGTGTGTGTGTGTCTGTTTGTTTTTTTTCACTATTTCTTGATTTTATTTGTTTTAATCTGGCTGTATTTAATGAAATTCCCGTTACTTGATTGCAGGGATGCATTGTAACTGTAAGTAATGTTTGGATTTTGGATAATAATTCGGTGGGTGACTTGAAAATTGTGCAATTTTTTAAGGATTTTATGATGGATTTTTAAGATTCTTCTTTTTTGTCGGTGCATAACTCTGCGGGGATGGCTGAAATTTGGGTAATCTGCAGATTCCGAGGTGGGTCTGGCATTTTTAGTTTTTTTGGATGTTTGGTGACAATAGGAATTTTATCGGTGAATTCATAGGTAGTTGGAAGATATTTGGGGTTTCTGGAGGGTTTATATAGGAAATTTTACTAATAGAATCTTGGGTTGGTCTATTGAGATTTATGCCGCTCTTTGCATTTTCAATGGTGGTTCAAGTATGAAATTGAGGGATTATTGTATTTTCGAGGGCATTTTATTGGAAAAGGAAGATTGACTTTAGCCTCTCTTGTATCTGCATGGTGTTTAATTATTAGGGTTTACAGCTGAAGAGTTTTATTTATTCTTTTGCCGTAAAAAAATGAGCTCCAATGCTTCAGAAGGTGGAGTTCTTAAGGGAAACCTCATGGTTCATGTTGCTGAGAATGGTCGCTCATATGAGCTCGACTGTGATGAATATACCTGTGTTGAGGCTGTGCAGAAGTACCTACAGTCTGTTTCCAGGATACCATTTCACGATCAGCTGCTTATGTGCTTGAACACGAAGATGGAATTGCAATGCCAACTCTCAGTTTATAAACTTCCGTCCAATGACCAAGAAGTATTCTTGTTTAATAAGGCAAGGATGCGAACTGATTCACCACCTCCTGCATCAGAGCAAGTTGAAATTATTGATATTCCTGATCCTCCATTGCCATCCTCATCTCTTAACCCTCACCCATTGGATGATGCTACTGACCCAGCTTTAAAGGCCCTGCCTTCGTATGAGAGGCAATTTAGGTATCATTTCCAGTCTGGAAATTCAATTTACCGCCTTGCATTAGCGAAAATAGAGATATGCAAGAGGCTTTTCCTAGAGCAGAAGGTACAAGAGAGAGCATTGGAGATTGCTAGGGGTAGTTTAGATCACTACTATATGATGATTCTTAAAAACTACACTGAGTTTGTGAAATGTTACTCTCAGCAGCATCGTAGTCACAATAACCTTCTGCTGAGTTTTCGGAGGGATATAGAGAAATTGAGATCTATAAAACTTATTCCAGCATTGCTGACTGCTGATCGCCAGCGATTACTAGATTTTGTAAAGGTGGAGAACTTGTGGAAGATGGTGGAGGATTACAGCAGTTCCCACAGGCACTTAGAAAACAAAGTTTCAGAATTCAAGGCTGAGTTTGGAGAGCTAAAGCGCAATTTTAAACTTTTATTTTCCAGTAGAGCTTCATTTCTTATTAATGAATTGGATTTCGCAATGAAAGACAACCAGCGGTATATTCAAGAGCAGAAGAGCATAATGCTGGCTTTAAGGTAGCACTCTCTTATCTTCATTTTTTTTCCCTGTAATTTGTTTTGGTGTTGGTATTTTTCGTGTTATGGCTTCTTTACCTTTTTGACATCTCATTTGGAATATGTAGATTTGATGTTAGGCAAAGGGAAGAAATTGGTTGTAGTACATTCATAGCATTTCTTAACTGCAATTGAGCATTTTTTCAGCATCATCAATCACGCATTATCCAAGTTTTGATGTTGAAGGGAATGGTTTGCCTGTCTGGTAATCAATTTTTGTTTGCCTATTTGTAACCTACTGGCAGATGTATACATAGCATGACTGTTATCCATGTCCGTTAACTTTGTTTTGATTTGGTTTTCTTGACAAGTTCCAAATAATGATTAGTATCTCCTGATTACACAGTGACAATGACCCTACCAAATTAATATTTTTGGGTATTTTTGCTCGCATAAGTTTTTAAATATGCTTACCTTTTCAGGAACAAACGTCAGTTTTAACCAATGTTCTGTTCTGACTTAAGTTGGGATAAAGAAAAAAGTGGCGCTGCTCTGTCCAGCGGATTTCAAGGGCGGTCTCGATTCTCTAGTTTGTCTTTTCTGTGTGTCAAAGTGGCTAAATTTGGATGATTGTGCAGAAGTAGATGGACATGCTTTAAATGTCAAGTTGGATCTCATATTGATGGTTTCATATAAATTATGTTCTGAAACTTGTAAAGAGAACGCATATAACATTGGTGTCATTTCAAGGCTGTGAAATTTGTATTCAGCTAATATGAAAATTGGAGAGGCCAAATAATTTAAGTGCATTCTTGCACCTTCCACAAACACGAAGATGCACACACTCACTCACCCCAGATTTTATAAGAAGAGGTTTTCTAGAAACTAATTATTATGCATAAGTTTTACTGCATGTTTGATAGTGTTTAAATTAAAGTTTGAGTTCTTATAAGCTGTGTGTCCTACAGAATGTGATGGATGATAAGTGGATAGTAATTGCGAGTCCTACAAAATGTGTTGATAAAAAGTATGTTTGACCAGAAGTTGATTAAGTTAGAATCACTTCGAAACATGCTTGACCTGAACTCTCAGTTTTATTTTGAGGTAAAAATATTAAAATTGTTTTGGGGTTTGCTGTAATGAGACCATGTGGATTGGATTGACTTAAATGTCCCATTAACTTCTTTCTTGGCTTTCAGTGATTGCTAATGTTATCTAGCTGTTATAGGATCTGCATTTTTGTGTCAACTTTGGCTTCCATGAAATTTTTTAATTATCCCTAAAAGGTTCCCATCATCAAGGAAGAAAATTTTGAATGAATACTCAAGTAATGTTGTCGTAGTTATTACATTTGATATTTAGAAAGAAGCATTGCAAGTTGGAAACTTATTTGTATGTGATCTGTATCGAGCTCTCGTTATTTGCCTGAACATGATACTTTTAATAATTCTAAACTACCTGCATGGTTATCTAAGAAAAGCTACACCGACATTCATGGAACATATCTCAAGAAACTTCATTGTTTTATTTCTCTCATATACTCTTCGTTAGAGCAGTTTTTCAATTTTTTTTCTATTGAATGCTGTCATTATTTATTTGTGGTCGGTTCTTAAGTGAGAAAATATCCAGAAGACTTTATAGTTTAGTTTTCGAGGATCTTTGTTGACGTAAGAGTGTAGTTAATAGAGTGATTGTGTATCTTACCTGTAAGTTTAGCAGTCATCTGGATCATAGTTGTCAGTGGTGCTTTCCTAGGAGCACCCTCACCTATGTTTTAATTGTTTATAAATTTGATAAAGCTGTAGACAGAAAAAGAGATAAAAAGGAAATATGTGAAGAATTTGAAATTTGATCTCAAAGAGAGGTAAAAGAGGTTGGTGATTTTGCCTAGGGGTCATTGGCAACTATAATCTGAATGGTTTTCTTTTGCTCCCACAAGGAATAAGTAGTTTCTTTTTTGCTTATGGCGGTCTTTGTTATTATGCCTTAAATATGCTTGGCCTGAAGCTGTAAGTTTTATTGACGTTATTTATAAATACATTGCTTATGCAATTTTTCATAGCTCAGATTCTGCGATGCATGTACTTCTTGCTGGTTAGGTGATTAGCGTTTACTAATTAACGTTGTGTTCTTGCAGTAAAGATTTTGATACTGTGAAGAAACTCATGGATGACTGCGTTACCAGCCATCCGTCATCTTCACTCCGCCCCTTTGATGCTGTTTCAGCCTTGGGTCCTATGTATGATTGCCATGAAAAAAGTTGCCTACCAAAAATGCAGTCTTGTGGTCTAGCAATTTCAAATTTGCTGGATTTCTGCAGGGATAAAAAGAATGAAATGAATGCCTTTGTGTATGATTATTTGCAAAGGATTGCATACATTCAGTTCTCCATTAAACAAGTGCAATATAAGTTCCCTGTTTTCAAGGAAGCTTTGAAGCATCAGAATAATAAATTTGAGCACTTAAAAGTGGTGCGTGGGATTGGTCCTGCATACAGGGCATGCCTTGTAGAAGTGGTGAGAAGAAAGGCAACAATGAAGCTTTACATGGGCATGGCTGGACAATTAGCTGAAAGACTTTCCTCAAAGAGGGAGGCTGAAATTAGGAGACGCGAGGAATTTCTGGAAGTACATGGTAGATATATACCTCGTGATATTTTAGCATCCATGGGATTGTATGACACTCCTAGCCTGTGTAATGTTGATATAGCTCCTTTCGACTCAAATTTGCTAGATATTGACCTTTCAGATGTAGACCGTTATGCTCCCGAGTCTCTTTTAGGACTCTCTTCCAAGAGTGAGAAGCATGGGACTTTGAAGAGTTCATTATCAATGTCTAATGATGGTTCTCAACCTGCGGAAGTTGAAGTAAGTTCTTTGAAATTCTCTGAGAAGTATGACTCTGAGGAGTTACTTCGGGATTCAGAGCTGCTGGAGATAGCTGGGACTAGCAAGATGGAAGTTGAGAATGCAAAGCTGAAAGCTGAACTTGCTTCTAAAATAGCTCTCATGTGTACTATAAGCACTGAGTTTGATTATGAATCACTTGATGACTATCAAACCCATAGTTTGGTGGAAAATGATGCTGAGAAGACTTCTGAAAACCACCTTGAATTGATGCTAAAGGTGAAGCAGATGCAGTGTGAATCCTATGAAAAACACATTCAGGAATTGGAGCAAAAGTTGTCTGATCAGTATATGCAAGCACCTACATTTTCAGCTGCTGAGCCTGTATCTAACTTTGTGCTTTCAACTGTAAACACTGATGAGAATAAGTTGGAAATTTCAGGAGCTGGAGAAATTCACATACCTAATGCAATGCAAGATAAGTTGCAAGAAGGTTTGGGTGATAATATGATAGCTCCCTTTAGTATGCTAAACCATCGATTGAATTCATCAATGCTATATGCACAGCGTGGCGAAGGGCTTCCTTTTGACAAAGATAAGAAAGAAACACTATTGCCAGTTGGTGGCACAGCACTTGCGGCGAGTTCTGTGGCTGTTAGCATGTTGCATCCTACTGATGTTTCATTCAGTGAAACTGCTCTTGAACCAGGTTTGGTTGCTAAAGTAAGCAATGAACTTGTTCTGGGATTGCAAAGTGCACTTGAAGAAAAATCGAACCAATTAAATAATGTGGAGATCAAGCTCAAAGCTTTGGTGGAGGAGGTTTCAAAGCTTGAGAGAGAGAGTTGGAGAACAGTCGAAAGCTAGTTGGTGAATCTCAGGTATTACTAACTGAAATCTAATTGCTCAGTCATGCCTTGCGTGCATGCGGCTTTCTTCTATTTATAGCAAATAGTGCTCTAGAAAAAATTTCCCCTACTTTTACAGCTTAACACTTTTTCCCCTTAATTGTTTGTGTAGATATGTTGCATAAAAATTGCCACTATTGCCAGTATCTTTTTCCACCAGAAATGGTATCATACCTGTCTCGCTGTCCAATAGTTTTGTTGAGCAACAATAAACACATTTATTTTATAATTAATCTACCACAATATCATTAAATTATTACCAGCACATCACCTTGTGATGTTTTGACCTACTAATTACATTCAATGGTCCTTCTAGCAAACATTGACAAGTAAAAAAGAGAAAAGAAAAGAAAGAAGGGAAGACCAGTTTGCAAAATTATGGATCATACTTGGTTGAACGTAAACTTGTAGTAGTTTCTTGCACACAGTGAGCATATTTACCCTATGATGGAGACTTTGAATTTGAAGATTTTGTTGCCTTGAAAAAGCTGCTGAAATTCTATAATTACATTTTTATCCTAACAAGAAATATATGAGGTCAATTACTTTGGCTTTTGTTGTGCATGTAATATTTCCTACTTAAACTTAGAGAAAGACGGTTGGATAATCTAGTAAATAGGCTATATTGTAGTGTCAATACATAGTATATAGTGCTTGTGGTTTACAAGTTGGACTTCTGTGGATAAGATCTTACAAATGCACCAGTTCATTCAAGGTTTTCCATTTATTGCTTTGCAGATAAATGTTGCTCATTTAGAGAATTATTTGCACGAAACAAGAGAGGAAGCCCAATCCTATCTTCATGCAGCTGATTGTATGGCCTCAGGAGAAAGTGTGCCGCACACCTCTGCCATTGAAATGCGTCGACTTTTTGAACGACTGAAAAGTTGTGTTTCTTCAGCTGAGATGACCGGTTTTTCTGATGCATTGCTTACTTTAGCTCAATCTTTATCCAAGTAAATACTTATGCTTTCCACCTTGCAGCAAATAATTTGTGATGCATGCTAGACTAGTCACTATATTTATATATATTACATTTAATATGTCAATATATTACATAATTTTATGCATAAGATTTGAGACAAAAGTTACCATGTGATAAGAACATGTATGAATATTTCTTTGCCATGGTTAATGATCCTGAAGCTTCACTTGCTTCAGTTACACCAGTAGACTCAATTTTCCTTAACTCCCTGGAATCTTTTGAACTCAGAGCTTCTCAAGATATCAATTAGAAAATATTTATCTTGGAAACTTAATCTACCAGTTAACCATTAATTACCTGCCACAACCAGCATTAAGGATACAGGTAAAACATCACATTTACATATAAATGTATTGTAATTATTACAAACTTCAGTGTGTGTACAATGGACTCATTTTGGTTGGAGTAATGCTATTTATCAAGTGTTTAACACTAGTTTAGGTGACAGCACTAGTGGCATTAAAATGCATGTTCAATTAAATGAATTATATAATTTCACCTTTAATTGCACCTATCATATAATGCCACATAGATTGGTGTTTTGGTGCTAGATAGCATTATTCTTTTGGTTGAAAGAGAGAGCACATTCCACTGACCTCGAATGTAGGGAGACCAATTCCTGATTAAACATCCATTTGTAACCCAAATTTTGTTTCCCATTTCCCTTCTATTTTTGCCAATCAACAATTAATTGGTACAAACTATGATAATTTCCGTCCAATCATTTAAAAGATATTTTTTTCTTTCATTTGTGCAAATGCAATATAACTTTTTTGACACGTTCCACAATTATTTATTCCATAAAGCTTTGGGCTTTTTCACGTTTGCCTTGACTTTATAGAGTTGTATGGGGTAGGGGAGGTGGTGACAATGTTAATTGAAGTTGATAGTTGATTGAGTTGCTTTGTTTCCTAAACAGTTCCAACCATGAAAATGTCGATGATATTACCACTGAATTCCGTGAATGTATCCACGTATTTGCCGAGAAAGTTGATGGCTTGGTGAGGCATCGCGATGAATTGCTTGATAAATCTTTAAAAGCCGAAGCTGAAATCGAACAGCTTAAGGAGGAGTTGGACGAGAAGACAGAGTTGATGAATACTCTTTATGTGAAGCATCAACTTGAGAAGCAGGTGATTCAGTGCTTAATATGTGAACCTACTTTTCATATTTGTTTCATTGTCTAATCGCCAAGAATAAAATTGTTAACGATTTTGTTACAGGCCAGCAAAGAGAAGATATCTTTTGGCCGGTTAGAAGTTCAGAAGATTGCTGCATTTGTCCTCGACTCTTCGGGGCATTACAAGGCTATCAATCGTAACTGCCCGTATTATTACCTGTCAGCTGAATCTGTGGCCTTGTTCGCTGACCATCTCCTGACTCGTCCAAGCTACATTGTTGGGCAAATTGTGCATATTGAACGAGAAACGGTGAAGTCACCTTCATCCAACAGAGATCTACCGACTTCGGACACAGAAACCAACCATTTGATCCTGAGTTCGGAGTCGACTTCAAACCCTTATGGACTCCCGGTTGGGTGTAAATACTTTGTCATAACAGTAGCCATGTTAGCCGATACTACTGTTCATACGCCGTCTCTTTCCTGATCTTGTTGCAGATGGCAGATAGACCATGATGGAAGAAATGAAATGTACGTGTTAATATTATACGAAGTGCTACTATGTATAAATGCTCGTTGGTGGGGGTTTATTCGATTTCCTCTTGTATAGTAAGGATTTTACTCGATCCAATCTCCCCCTTGCATATTCTTGCATAAATGTGTCGAACTTGTGAATATTCTGTCCTTGGAGTCATTATGGACTAAAATTGTCTGGTTAAGGTCATTATGGAATAAAATTGTCTGGTTAAGGTGCTTTTCAATAGTTTGACATAGTTAATTAATCATCATGTGCAAGTCATAAGTTGCCATCATATTCAAAGAGGTTGCAGCATAGAAAAGAAAGTCGAATTCCAGCTGCTTGTTGCCAATATCGACTTATAATAAGGCAGTTGATAGTGATGATTGGATAGTATAGGACAACATTAAAGAAGAAAAATGTTTTATTCGTTACTGGGATTAAACCGCCATGGAAGAGGTTACAGAAAGAATTATATCGGGCTGAATAATAAGTCTACTATTAATCTCTCAGACCAAGAAAAACACGTAGTTGAGTAGGAGAGGGATATAACAATCCAAAATGACGACCGGACTAGTTTGGGTTGATTTTTGGCATTTAATTGGGTTAGATTCGTGATGAGGACATTTGAGTTATTTATTTTTCAGTGGGACTTTTATTTATGGGAAAATTACCCGGTAACCTGGGTTTAAAAACTAGATTTCATAAATAAAGGGGATTAAGATTAATTTCATAATTCAGGTGGTAAATAAAAATTATTAAATTAATGTTATGTTAAATAAATATATTCATAACACCACGACACCCAATCTGTCTCCCGTTCCCTCTCTCTCTCTCTCTCTATTTTCTAGTCCCCTGACTCTGGCGAGCACATCCACCGCAATGGTACCGTGAGATCGCTGACGACGACTCCGCCTGAAGACATAGCAAGGCTAATCGTCGTCTCACAGCTATGGTTTGGATCTCCAATCACGATCAGAGCTGTTGAAGGGCTCAAAAAAATTGGGGAGGTGGTGAAACCCTAATCATCTTCTCTCCCTACATTCTCTCTATCACAAACCACCGCTAGCAACGCTCACGATGTCGCCACCGCCGACGACGCGACGTGGTGTGTAGTAGCTCCTCTAATCGCCACCGCTGACAACACGACATGGTGTGTAGCAGCTCCTCTATCTTCGTTGCTGGTATGTGATTTTTTCCGGTGGTTGTGGAACTTTGTGGTGTCTTCATCGCCGGTATAGTGGTATGTAAAGCATTTATCCGGTGGTGTCTAGATTAAGATTTGCAGTCTGCTGTAGTTAACTCGATTTTTGCATTATATTCTTGCAACTCGCTGGAAGATGTTAAGGAAAGTGGTGTAAAAACAGTAAGTGTTCTTGTTGTGTATATGGTCTTTGCCAAATGAAGATTTAATTTCTGAATTTTGGCTGTCAATGTGCATTTTGAGGCATGATGATGAACTGTGGGTGATGTGTGGATTTGATGATTTACATGTCATGTGGTGGTGGTGGTGGTGCAGTGATGCTTGTGGTGGCGGATGGGGTTTATTGAAATGTTGGTAGTTGTGGTAGTGCGTTATGTTGGTAGGCGTGGCATGTTATGCTGGAAGGTGGTGTTTGGTGAGGAAGATTAAAATGATTATTTGTGACCATTTAATTGGTTAATTGTGATTCATTTGATAATTTGTGATTGAGATATAAATTGTAATCCATTAATTCAATTATTCGTGATCTAGAAAATAGTTGTGACCAGTTAATTTAATAATTTGTGACGGAGAATCAAGTCGCGACTCATTAATTTAATTAATTTGAAAATCGATGATTGACAAGAAGTTGTGACCAATAAATTTGAGAATTTGTGATTGATGAGTGATGATACATAAGTTGTGGCCTATAAAATGTGTGATTTGTGACCAAAAAAGTCATGATCAATTAATTTAATAATTTTGATCGATAAAAAAGTTTCAACCTAAAAAATTTGTAATTTGTGACTGATTGTGACCAATTTTATATTGATTGTAACTGATTGTGACTTGATCACATTTCGTCACAGTTAAAAGGTTGACCTGATCACAGACAGACACACTGAATACAAATTTGGTCACATTAGTCACAATGAGAATAAATTTGGTCACAGTTAGTCACAAATAATACATATTTGTGACTTGGTTATAGACAACCATAAATTAGATGGTCACAGATAGTCACACTAAAAATAAAGTTGGTCACAGTTAGTCACAGATTATACAAATAGTGACTTGGTTATATACAGTTATAAATTAAATGGTCACAAACAATCACACTGAAAATAAATTTTATCACAATTAGTTACATAAAACATAGATCTTGTCGTAAAAAAAATTTGATCACATGCAACACAGGTTTTGTTATATGCATATTCATCCCACCTGATAAGGTCACAAAGTCAATAAAGCTGGTCATAGGTCATTTTCAAAAAAAAAAAAAAAAAAAAAGGAGAAAGGGGAAAAAAGGTAGTTGCCGAAGGCCGCTGGAATAATTGGTTGAAAATTTTAATAGTATGATTTTTAAAATTTCAAACTTTATTTTCTTAATTTTGAAATTGATCATATGTAATGTTCATCCTGCATGATTAGATCACAGATTTAATAGAATTGATCACAGGTCACAATATGTACATATCACAAATCTAATGAAATTGGTCAAAATTCATTTATAAAAAAAATGAAAAAATGTGTAGCGTCATTTGTTGGAACGATCATTGTCGGAATATTTTCTGGCGAAGAATTTGTCGTCAGAGCAGTCGCCGGAACCGGGGCTGGTCGTCGAAGCGATCGTCGAAATTCTAACGCAGAGCAGGTTGCCGGAGGTAAGGTGAGTCGCTGGAGTTGAGATTGAGTTGTGAGAGAGAGAGAGATAGATAATTATTTGAATTTAAAATTTAGTGTGATAGGTTATCTGGGGTGGATTAATTATATTATAATTAAATATTTAATAAATTTAATTATCACCTTATTTTGAAAGATTTTTAGATGCTTGTTAGTTGTGAAATGTGATTTTTAAATGTAGGATTTGTGTGGTGTTCCCTTTATTTATTTATGTTTTGGATTTTTATTGGGTTTGTATGAAGGGTTTGGCCCAAGCCCAATCTTTTTAGGGTTTTGTTTTGCTACGTAAGTTTAGTTGTCGTGAAATTAAAACAGTTGATGATTGAATAAAACTTTTGGTGGCTTGTGACGAATTTTCTCTCCTACTTCCTTCTACTTCTTTGTTGAATCTCCTTCTTCTGACATTCTTCCCCCCTTAATTCCCTCTTCTTTATAGATCCGTATTGTTCTCCATTAATTGTCCAGTCGGTGTTGTATCAATTTGGATTTGTAAATCAAAATTTGAATCGAATTACGGATTATCAATTAAAAATCAAGTGAAAATTACAGAGACTAAGTGTTTTCAAGATCTTGATTCATAATTAAGAGTTCTAAGTTTTTCTTTCAAAAATCATATGTAATTAAAATTAATAATTTTACATATCCACCCCACTATCTTCTACCATCCCAACCCTTAATTATCTCTCCTCCCCCCCTCTCCCGCCCGCTCTACAGTCGAACCTCACTTCTCTTTTCCTCTATATCTCTATATTTCACCACTCTTCCTTTTCTTTACGTTTCACCACCTCTGGCGAGTAGGGGCGAATTCAGGGGTCGAGTTCAGTTAGGGTGGACCGCAAGCGTTGAAAGCTTACTATCGACGACCAATGTCCCTGATAGTGGGCTTGTTTATTAATATTTACTTAAATAGTATTCAAAAAATCGTACGGATTAAAAGTAGAACTAGATACGAATTTTCATTTTGGATGAAAAAATCGTTTCATAATATGCAAAACGCCATAATTTATTTTTCAACTAAATAGGCATTATATATTAACAAAATGTCAATATTCAGTTTACAATTAAAGTTAATTAAACAAACATTATTACATTAACAAAATTGAAATTATTTATGTGCTTATATCGATTTTATGTGCTTTTATAATTCCACTTTTTTGCAATCGATTTTTTCGTAACGAAAAGTGGAATCTTTTATTAATTAAATAAGTTTTGTTAAAAGATTCCTTATGACATTAAAGCCAATTTTCCTACAAATTCATCTATCATTAATTGACCAAACCCTCAAATCAATTGATTAGAGGAAAAAAAAGAAAAGAAAAGAAAAGAAAAACAAGAAGAGGGGCGAAGCACCGTTAAATTGTTTCTTCTTGCATTAAACCACTAAAATTGAATATATATTATTTTGCTACGTTATATGCTAAAAATTTACAAGTGTCGTGATGGTAAAGTGTAACACATGTTTAAGGAAGGTAGTAAGTTCGAATCACATTCCTTAAATTTGTTTTGGTAAAAATTGTTGAAATATGAAAATTATAAAAAAATATTGCTCTTGAAGAGTTTCAAACACAGGACCTCCAATTCAATAACAGAAAAACTAACCAACTAAGCTCCTAAAGATGTTTATTGTTAATATAAATTATCAAATATATAATCTAAAATTTTTATCTATTATCAGTAAAAAAAAAAAAAAAATTCTCTCCGACAAATCCAGCTAGAGCGGTCGTGGTCTAAATCCACCACTGCTGGCGAGTCGCTACTCCTCTCCCCTCATTCTCTATGCTCTACATCACACATGGACCACCAAGTAAGCAGTGCAGGCTGTGGTTCCTTCTATTGCTATGGTGCGACGGTGTCAAAACAATGACATCGTTGAAGCACGCAATGCCTGCTATTATTGCATCATTGTTTCTCCCTTAGATTTGCTTAGAAGATGTTTTTGGTGTGTTGCACTTTGGCGCCTTTGATGGTGTGTTGGTTTCACTATGAATTTGTTGGTGGTGCTTGGGTAGTGGTGATTCTGATGTTGGCTGCGATGGCGAGTTTGTGGTAATGGCAAAGATGGTGGTAGTGCAGAGGTTCTGGTGATGGCTGTGCGTGGGATGGATGGGTGGGTAGGGCATTTGTGACTAATTATTTTGTTGATTGTAACAAATAAATTGATTAATTTGTGACTAATAAATAATTCACTACTCAAAAATTATGATTCTGATTCACAATTTATTAAGTCGTGTTCTAAAAATAAATTGTGATCACTTAATTCGATAATTATGTGATTGTTATATAAATTGTGACCTATAAATTTTTTATTTTTATTTTGCGTCGAAGAATAAATTGTAACATATAAAATTTTTAATTTGGAACCTATAAAATTTTTAATTTGTGGTCAATAAATAATTTGTGACCAATTACTTCGATAATTTGTGATCAAATTATAAATAATTGTGACTTTAATATACTTAATTAATAAAATATACTTTTAATAAATTATTTCATAAATAAATATTTTAATCTATATTCTATTTTTGAAGTTTTAAACATTGTTTCTTAATTTTGAAATGAGTAATACTTAGGACTTGTTCGATAGTGATTATGAGAATTGATATTTTAGTCGTTAGAGAGAAAAATGAGTCTCATCTGTGAAAAAAGAAGTCAAAAATAACGATCGACTTAGAGAAGTAACAGTAAAAAAAAAAAAATTTTTTGGAGGTGAAAATTCATAACCAAACATGCACTTAAGCTTTCATATATGAAATTTTTCTTATTAATCAATCCAACTTTAACCCAACAAAGGGTTATATTCACTAATGACCACCCAAATTCATATTTAGTATCACAATAGCTACCCAATTGATTTTGTTTCACCATGATCATCCAACTTTATATTTAATATTATTATGGTCATCTAATTTCATATAATATTTCACCATGACCACCTAATTTCATATAACATTTTACCATGGTCATCTAATTTATTTTCACCATTTTCACTAATTCAGAAGGGGTAAAACTGTAACTTTATATTATATATATAAAATAAATTTTAAAATTTTAAAATAAATATTTATTTTATTTTTTTAAGTAACTTTTTTTATAAAAAAATAAGTTTTTATTATTTTTTTCAAAGGAACCTTTTTTTTTTTTTTTTTTTATAAAATCACTTTTTATTTTATATTATTTTTTTGAGTAACTTCTTTTTTTAAATAAGTTTTATTTTAATTTTATTTTTTATAGATTCATTTCATATATATTATGCAAAGTTACCATTTTACAAATTTTTAAATTAGTGAAAATAGTGAAAAAAATTGAAAAACCATGACGAAACTTTATATAAAATTAGGTGACCATGGTGAAACGTTATGTAAAATTGGGTGATTATGATGAAATAAAATTAAATTGAATGACCATGTTGACACTAAGCCTCTGTTTGATCCCCATTAAATTACATTTCATTACATTCTATTTTTCTCTCTCGTATTTTCAACCACACAATCTTCCATAAAATAATATTATACGTAAATCGAAATTTTTCATTCTTTTTCAACCACTCATTTTTTCAACAAAACACTATTCTCCCCATTTTCATTACCAAAAATGGGGGCCAAATGGGGGTTAAAGTATAAAGTTAGGTGAACCTGATGAAACAAAATCAAATTAAATTATTCATGATTATATCAAGCCCCTGTTTGATCTCCATTAAATTAAATTACATTACATTATATTTCTCTCTCTCATATTTTCAACCACACAATCTTCTATTAAATAATATTACACGTAAATCGAAAATTTTTACTTCTTTTTCAGCCACTCATTTTTCTAAAAAATACTGTTCCCCCATTTTCATTTTCAGGTAATAGACATCAAATAGGGGCCAAGTATAAAGTTGGTGGCCATTAATGAATTTAACCAACCAAAATACAATCGTAACGGTTAATAAAATTACCAAAATAAAAAAAAATTAATATTAAATTACCATTTTTTTCTTGATTAAATTTAATCAATCATCATTGAACTTTAAGTTCATTACTACTCATTCACTCATTTTAATGAGCTATTAAATGCTTACTTATCTCTTCATATTATTACTCATCCATCACCTGATCCAAACTCGTGGATGAAAAGTCGCCAAAATCACCCAAACATTACGATTTTCCTTCCTGATCCACGACTTTGGTTAACCCCAAATCAAATCAGAGAAACTCCCAATTCGAGCCCTAATTCCAAAACCCCAATCTAGAAATTCAAATTAGCAAGATATGGGTTCAAAATCCACAATCCATATCAATTGAACCACATATTTCATATGAAGGATTCAACAGCTTCTTCCCAAATATTCTAGAGGGCGTAGCAGTAGGAGGCACATAAAGCAAAGATGGCGAGTTCTATTGGGATCCATCTTCTCCTACCCCAACCCTGTCAGGAATAGGAATTCAAATTAGAAGGGTATGCGCGGGCTGTATGTGGTGTGGTTGGTTTTGGAATCCGGTTTCCTTTTCTGCATCCTCGGTGAGATAAAAGTCTCCGGCGAAGTTAGTCCGAGTTTATGCAATTTCCATTTTCATACAATCCAGTTCCTTTATTATTTATTTATTTATTTATTTGGTAGATTTGGGTTGTTGGGCTTTCCAATTCAATTATTCAGCAGCCCATGAGCCATTTACCAAGAGAACTTATACACGCACCGAGGCCAGTCGTTCAATCAATTGTTCAAACCTAACCTCATAGGAAACTGAGAAGGTTGCAATCTTTTACGATCAATAGGTATGTTGTTTTCATCTCCTATTCATTCATATTGAAATTATTCTTCCTACAAGCTCTCGTCCAATTCTCAAATTTTCTCTCTGCAGTTGTGTACATTATTTAAAATACGATCTTTTTTGCTTAAAAATCTCTAATAGATCTAAAAAGTTGCTGAAGTGGTTAATCTGAAGAAGAGAGTAGAAATGGAAATGGTGGCTTTCACCATTGATGAGATTTGATTTTCTTATCCAAATTTCCCCATTTTTTGTGGCCTGAACACATTTGTCTGGATAATAGCAGAAGAGGTCCTCAATCTAATGCTCTTGTCAAATTTTAATCCCTAATCTTAGACCATCCCTACTCCCACTACCCATTTAATTTTGCCTTGTCTTTTTCATGGATTTTATTTGTCAGCCTTTCTCGAGTCCTTTTCGTGAATGGGTTTAGTCTATGAGGCATTGGAGATGGATGCCAAAGCTTAGATAGTGATTAGTCACTCTTCCATGTCAAGAAGGTTTGAATTTTTTTAGTTAATTTGTTTATGCTAATGTCCGAGTGAAAGAATTCAAGTTTTGAAGTATATTGGAATTTTCGATCCATTCAGTTTTGTATGATTACATGTTAATCAGTTATTGCATTCTTGTATGGTTTAGTTGTGGTATTTCTTTTTGATATGCTTATTCTGTGTCTGTGATAGTGATAAAATGCTTGAGGTTAGTTTTGAAATGCTTGTTTAGTGCCTATTGGTTTTGTTTTGAGGTTAGTGGTCTTGATAGAAATGCGATTTGATAATGAAGTCATTATGCAACGATATTAAAATATGAAAACTCATAAGATTTAGTGTAATTTATGAACTATGTCATTTTTAGCATTGTCGTAATTTTTTTATATTTTTATTATCATTAAATTTATGGTCAAAAACAAAGTTTGGTGTTGATTAAATTGTGCTTGTATTGAAAAAAATTTCTGGCTCCACCCCTATGTTGATTGATCAAAGTGTTGTTGATCTTGATATTCCAAGTTGCAAACATTTAACGGAATATATTGCCACGTTTGATATCTATTTTCCACGTATATTTTTCCATTCACTTGGAGAGATGGAGTTAAATGATTGGTGGATGGGTAATTATAAAGAAAGATAAGTGGGCATCGGGTAACCTATTTGAGTGAGTAAGTAGTAATAATATTGAAGTTCAATGAGCATTGATTAAATTTTCTCTCACTCTCGGTCACCTACGCCTCTCTCCTCATCTCGTTTCTCTGCTTGAAGCTTCTTGCCTCACAAAAAAATTTGCTATTCAAGAGCCATATTAATTAGGATTGGGTAGCGCTATTTTCATCCATATTTTTTATAAGTACATCCTACTCTAAGTTCATCCCTAATAAAATTTTAAAATTAAAAAAAAATACTATTTACATTCACGTTATATTCCAATTTTGTCCTTACTAAATTCATTCATTTAAATAACATATATCCATATAAATTTTAAGTACATCCCTAACGCTAGATTTACACAATCCCTAAAATATAAACTCTTTTAAACAAAATGAATGAAATACTAACAAAGATGATATTAATTTTATTACATTCATGTCTTAGATTTAGGAATTCATCAGTTAGCCATCGTTCAATGTAAGCACATTCCCTCATGAAATTATTATTATCATCTCTAAATAGTTAAAAGACAAACTGTATACGTTAACGTCGGAACACAAGAATTCATGGCAGTAGCAAAGTTTCCCATGAAAATCTAAAAAAGAAATCTTTAGGTCACCGAAAAATTATTACCGTTGGAGTTAATATATATCATTGAACATTAAGTTAATATATATTATTCAGCTAACCATTTTAACAGTGTTTACTAGAAATTTTATCATTCTTATTCATAAAACTCAATTCATCAAAGGCAAACCACCATGAATTAACATCCAAATTAGGAGGATGTTTGTCTCTAGAGAAAGTATACCGAGTAACATTTGGAACTCATCGTATTTGGACGATGATTGGTTTGCTTCAATCATCTCTTCATGGTATGCTTAAATCAAAAATTACAAGTAGAAAAAATTACATAAATGTTTAGAGAAAAATGTTTTAACATGCCTAAATTTCTTATTTTTCAATTAGACAAAAATGCTTCACATTAATAACGAGTAGAAAACATCACATGCTAGAAATAATTTGTACATAATATATCAATGTGAATCAAAATTAGGCTTCAAATCTTTGCGGATAAACATAACATGATTAGGTAATCAAATAGTAGTGAACAAATCAAGTAATTGTTCAATCAATAATAGTAGTGTTATCAGATCAAAAAATAATGATAATAGTAGTAGTTAATTGTTCTTATGGTTTATCCAAATCAATTATCTCTGATATAGCTACACCTTCTACCAGGGACCTAAAAAATTGCATCCTAGCATGATAAGATGTAGCCCAACCTTCGGCACATGGATGATAGTACTTGTACCAATTACAAGAAATAGGTGGCATTGGTCCACTAGTATGCCAATTTACCTGTACACAATCATATAGAAAAACATAAGTAGAAATATTATTTAGTTAATTAAAAATTTAATTAATTTGATGAATATTTACCGAGACAAAATGGCAGTCATTGACAAATCCAATTGCAACAATCTTATGAGATGCGATTGCAAGTGGTTCATCCCAAAGTGGAAGAAATGTAAGACGTTGTTGGCTCAAGTGAACAAGAATAATTTTTTATCTTGAAGCAATAACATGACCCATATCCGGCATAGTCATCCAATACTCACGACTCGTTGAACCATCAAAATGAGAAAGTGAATGAATCAACTCATGGACCATATCATCATTTCCATAGAGTCTAGAGTAATCATCAAAGTGAGATTCAAGCTCCTTTGTTAGGTATTTTCTGACCAAAGACCAATTCTCTTCACCTATACCTAGAATATTAGCCACGGCCCAAAAAATCACAATTGCCATCTGCGGCCACATCTTGCACATCAACCATGTAAGGTCTCAAATGAATAGGAAACGAATCAAAATAAGCCATGGACTTTTGATCCACGTGCTCGATACACCTTTTGTTTTTGTCGAATTGGACCTTTATCAAGAGGAACTAGATCAAGCTTTTTCCAGTGAGAGTGTACTCTTGATAAAGGAATGGGTTGAGATTCTTTCTTATACTCTGAAATCTCATGGGCACACGGTAATCCATGTGTTTGTCGTATAATACATCCACAAGTTACCTTGTCAGCTCCTATGTCATCAGCTCGCTTGGACTCTTGAAATATCATATTCATTGAAATTCTTGATGTAAATCCCTAAGCTTTTTAAACAAGATAGGTTTGAAATTATGTTGGACAGTACCCAAACTCTTTTCAAACGACGCTTTAATGTCTGTATGTTGTAGTTCCAATAATGCATGAATTATTGTCCATGATGTGTCAAAATTACCTTGGGAAGAACCTAAATGCCTTTTAAGTTTTGCATGTGCAGATTCAGCCTTACCATGAAAAATAAATCAGAATCATTGTACATTAGCACACTTAATAATGCTAATAGCAATTTAATAATGCCAATATAAATTTACCTATTAGTTTTCGTGTCTCCAAAGTGCATGTGTAGATTTATCTAAGCTGCCACAAACTTCTCTTTATATTGAAGAAACTATGAATTCATTACATAATCAATTGCTTGTGGAAATTGTTGAAAATTGGATTCTAAGAGATTTAGATTTTGTTTGTACTCTTCTATCGATGTTGAAAGCACTAACAAATTCCACATATGCATAAAGGCATCCCATTGGTCCTTGTGATTGTAAAAGTATTTTTTTGTTTTTGCCAACACATTCTTTGAAATGTGCCATCTACATAAAATATTAGTAGATGTTGGAAATATTTTTTCAATGGCCTTCATAAGGGCTAGCTCTCTATCAGTAACAATAACACTAGGCATTATTATATCGTTCATTAGACTCTTCAATCTCTTTAAAGCCAATGCGTAGTTTTCCTCACGTTCTCTTCCCAAGTATGCAAGAGCGATTGAAAATGTTAAATCAATAGAAGTGACCCCTACTATTTCCAACAACGGTAGGCGATACCTATTTGTTTTATACGTGCAATCCATAATTATCACACGAGGAAAAGCCCGCAACAAATCTACTGAATATGGATATGCCCAGAATAAATCCTGAACTATATTCGTCTCCATGTAGGTGCGGTGCCACTCTATGTACTTATTCTCAACAAGACTATTCATCAGTTGTTGCATTTGTGTCCTTCCAGCTTGTTCTTTGAGCCTGCACTTCTGACGTGAATTGTAGACGTGCCTCATTGTGCTAACATTTGTGTCATCATTTTGTTTCAATGTATATAATATTTCCTTTGGTCTTACATGATTCTTTGACATGTTTACTAAAATTGAAGTCTCTTTCTCAGTTAATCTCCCAGCATATGAATGTCCTTCAAGGTTTTGGGCAATGTCATGATTATGTCTCCCACATTTCACTTTCAATATTCAATAATCACCATTTATCAATTTTCTTCCATTTAATAAGAATGGGCATCCACATTTTTTTGTTCCGGTAGTTCTTCGTCTCTTTCATTTTTCATTTTCTTTGTTAGTATTCCTACATCTATATGAACCATATCTTTCACATGCAAAATCAATTCTTGGTTTTCTCCCAACTTGGCCGAAGTCGGACTTTTTCATAACAACAATCATGTTATGTCTCTTACCAGTAGTTTTAACCCAATCAATCAAGGCCTCTTTACTTGTAAACATTTGTTTATCATCAAATATTCATATATAAATATATGATCATGTTAAAAAAAAAAAAATTATTATGTACCATGTTTGTCGTAAACATATCCATATAATCAACAAATAACTCATTCTGGACATCATAGTTATGGGTTGATATATCCTACATTAAAAATATAGTTTTAAATAATGTTATTGAAATAAATTTAACAATAATTAATATAAAAAATACAACATTGGATAAGTATGCGAAATAGCAGATGAATTGGAACTTTTCTAAATACTTGTGAAAAAACTCATTAATGTATTAATGTGTTAGGAAAAAATCTAACAACAAAACACGATAAAAATGTAATCCTTACTCTTTCAAATTTCTCTTCATATATTGGTATGTCTGTATATTTTTGCTCTAACGGCGTCTCGTCCATTGTTCATTGAATTTCTGTGTATTGAAATTCTGAGTATTAGAATGCTTCGAACAAGATAATTTTATAACATTTAAGATTAGTAGGTTTTATTACGTAACCTGAGCTTGATATAACTAATATTTTGGATTGATCATACGCAATAATATGCACGTCAATTCGTCGACAAGCATTTGCAATAAGAATTCGATGAGACAAAAGTCGATAATGACTAAACTTTAATAATAATAGCACGTCGACTATACACCTCATGATCATTATTTTAGATTCAACGACTAAAGTTAATAAGAATTTATATGATTTGGTATATCTCAGCCAAACTCAAATCATTTCTCCCATCCCTCGTGATTTCATCCATGCAAGAAATATTTCATTAATGGTTTTTTTAGAGGTTGCTTCACCTACCTATGTCAAGAAAGCTCCTCAAACAAATTCTACTCTTAACATTTTTTGGGCAAAAAATTCTCTCGAGATTTTTGCTAGTTGAATTTCTAATGAGATCTTCTGCAAGATTGAATTTTTCGGGTTGGATAAAGCTGAGGATGAGGAAGATGAGGAAAAAGCAGCTGGGTGCTTCTCAAAATGGAAAATAGGTGAAAAGTAGTTCTAACTCGTCTAATATGGCAAATTCTGGTAATTCAGGCCAATTCAATGAAGCTACTAGAAGTAATTCTTGTGGGTTTAGTGAGCTTAGTAATGGAAGCGCAAAGTTTGGCAATTGCGTAGGCTTTGTGTTTGGGGTTAATAATGATATCAATGTGGGAAAAAGCGGTGGTTTGGAGAATGCGGAGTGCAGTGACAGTTGGAGTCTACCTTGAAAATTTTGTAGCACGGGTATTGTTTTTGGTGCTAATAAGACTAATTCAATATCGAATTTGGATTTGCATAATGGAAATTCTTCTTTCAGTACAAATATAGATAACTCGAAGTCCAATACAAGTCTGAATGATGGATATTTTGTGTTTGGTGCTAATAAGAACAGTTCAACGTTAAATACAAATTTGGAAAGTGAGGTATCTGTGATTGGTGTTAATACAAAATTTGGAGAGAAAGAATCAATTGTAAATGGAGGACAATCAGGAGCTAACAAGTTTAAGAAATCTGATGACTTGTTAAGCACGGGTCGAAACTCCAACCGCGCTTCTAGGCTACTATACTTACAATTCTGCTTTTGATTCCTCGTCTTCTGATGAAATGTCACGGACTTTGTCCTGCGTTTGGAGAGGAGGAGGTGCTGCATGTTCTTGGAATTCGACATTTTCTCCTAAAATTTTAGCAGTGAATTGTCTAGCTTCTAAATCAAGATCCTGCTATTCCGCAACTATTCTTTTAGCTCCCTAAACATAGAAATGTGAAGGAAAGATAAGCCATGATGATGTGATTTTACCTGTGCTTTTCTCTGGTGAAGCTTCTGAGGCTTTCTGGTTATGATGCTGGTGTGTGTACATCCAGGTGGCAAGGGAGTGGCAAGGTTCTTAGAGGTAAATAATCCTTTTTGTCAACTTAGTGTATTTGAGTGCGACTACAAGAAGATGAGTAACCTGTCATAACAAGCAGATCTGCCTAACGAGTTCTGTAGAATCGGGCAGTGGGATTTTTTGTTGTGTGTTGTGTCATTGGGGATGGATTTACGTATCTTTTGGCTTTTCTTCCTTGCCTAACGAGTTGTGTCTTATTTAATCAGTTTATTCATATAGTGGAGTATGGACTTTTATTAAAATTCTGATTCAATATTTTCTAACTTCATATGCAGGTGATTTATGTGGGCTCTTTTACCAAGCTTAAACAATACCTTAAGGTAATGGTCGAGGCTGCTAGATCTTCTTTGAAGCAGAATTCAATGCCTCTACCTCCCTAGAGATCTTAATCTATTAGAAATCTAGTTAAACACAAATTCTAAGATGATTTAATGAAAGTAAAAATTAGTGGATCAATTTAGAGTTTTGTATTTTTATATCTATTACGCTTGATCATTACTTATGTCTATTTAAGTAAATTTATATATAATTTAAAATATAGTAAAATTTTATTTTTAAAAGTGGATGTACTTATAAAAAGCGTGGATGGAAATAGCGGTACCCTTAGGATTTAGGTAAGGCCTTCTTCTACTTTCCTTTTATCAGTCAAGGTTTGGGAAAACAACTTGTTCAGTTTTGTTTATCTATTCATTCATTCTTTTTGAATTCAATTTCTGGTTTTATATTGTCTCTGCCTATTCAAAATTGCTGTCTATTGGACTAGTTTAGGCTTTTAGCATCGAAATGGAAACCCAGAAAACAAATTACTTGTGAACTCTTTTCTTTTATTTTTTTATTTTTTTAGGAATTAAGATTTAAGACCCCTAGCCATTTGAGACTTGGAGGAGGTTCTTTGCGATGGAAGCAGAGTTTTTGGTTAGAGTTTCGACGCCACGGCACCCAATTCCGTTCTCCCGGTGTTGCATCCCCATGGCAGTGCTGCTTCCTTAAAGGTTGAATATTTTTATGCTGTTTTTCAAGGTCTAGGGTTTTTGATCAGTTATGAATGGTTTTGAATCCAAAGTTTTATTTATTTATTATCATTATTATTATTTTTTTGATTTTCTAGATTTTTTTTTATGGCTATTTTTTCTATGATGTATATTCATATGCTTGTTTTATTTGTATTTATATTTAACGATTTTTTTTTTTTTTGTTTATTTTTTTCCCTTTTTAACTGAATTGTGTCTATTATTTTATTCAATCAACATTTCTAGACACACACGTATTCGTACTTTTATCATAGATTTGTTTTACAAACAGTAAGTAAAGCTCTCAGGTTTTTTTTTTTTTTAATCAACTTCCATATATATATATATATATATACACACCTCTGGGTGCGGAGAGAACAAAAAAAATGTATGACATTCAATATTCCTTCCAGAACAACCTTTGAAGTGAAATTACCAGAGGTTTTTGGTCATATTCCTTCACTGTTAGTCGTTAGAGCTATGACACCAATGGGGAATTATGTTAATGCATGGCCCCTCTTTATTACTGCCACGGGAGTACTTAAAATTCTTGATCTTTTATTTGTTGTGATCTCCATTGAAATGTATGAATTTATGCTTGTTTGTGTTCACAATCTCGCTTCACTTGATGATAGGAGCCACCTGTTTATTGATTATTACCGACTGCCATAATGCTGTGCCACTTCCAAGTTCTGATTCGGGTCTCACGGTGACTGGAGCTCTTTGCTCTATGAACACAGTGGTAAGGTAGGTACATTCAAGATATTATTATTTACTTGAGTCGAAAATGGCCTTAAATCTCATAAAGAAAGCCCTACATGAAGCGGAAAATCCAATTGAGGTCTCCCTAAGAGAATCCTTTCAAATTCTTGAACCCAAATTAAGACCCCCTTTTCCTTTAACAATCCCAACTCAAGAAGAGTACTCAAACCTCAACAACGCAATTCTTTATGGCATTTTGTGTGAACCCCAATTGGCTAACGTACATCTTAAGCACTTACATGGCATAGTTACTGATGGGTACCGTTATTTCACGAGTATGCTCATCAAAATTGTGAATGACTTTTATGGAAAGCTATTTGATTCTGTGAAGAGGCAGTTGATCTCAGTAGCTCATGAAACTGTGTATGTGTCGGCAGTGGGGTTTGATGAGTTGATGGTAGCCCTTTTGAGGCAGATTGTTGGTGGGGATTTTAGTGAAGGGAATTTGTGGTTGTGTTTTGAGATGGTCACTCTTTTTTTAAGCAAATGGGATTCTTTGTTAGAAGAGGAGCCTTTAGTTTTGACATTTGCTTTGTATGTTTTTCTTCGGTTGTTAGCTGATCACTGTAGAGTATCAAATGTTGAACGGATTGAAGCGTTGAAGCGAGTTGAGATAGATTTTTGTGTTAAAATGATAAGGGAAAATTTTCATTTATGTTTGAAGATTGGGAGGGATCTTCTGAGGCTTTTACAAGATTTGGTTCATATACCTGAGTTTTGTGCCATATGGAAAGACTTGTTACTGAATCCAAGCTCATTTAGGAATGAGGGATTTGCGGATATCACACAAATTTATCGTACAAGGACTTCGAGTAGGTATCTTTTGCTTCGGATTACTCCTGAAATGGAATCTCAGTTGAGGTTCTTGCTTACTCATGTGAAGTTAGGGAGTCAGAAGCGGTACCAAGTTTGGTTTACAAAGAAGTTTCTGGCTACTCCAGAGAGGGAAACACTTCTGACAGACATGGTTAGGTTCATATGCTGTGCACATCACCCGTCTAATGAAATTATCCAATCAAATGTTATCCAGAGATGGGCTGTTATCGGTTGGCTTTTGAAATTTGGTAAAAAGACTCACGTTGAAGCAAATATGAAGCTTGCCTTGTTTTACGATTGGCTTTTCTTCGATGATAAGGCGGATAATATCATGAATCTCGAACCTGCAATTTTGTTGATGGTGCATTCTATTCCTAGATACATGGAGATGACACATTCTCTTCTTGAATTTCTGTTCATATTGTTGGATAACTATGATCTTGATAGGAAGGCAATGGTGCTAAGGGGAATATCATCAGCTTTCCACATACTTGTCAGGAAAGGCGTGGTCCAATCGCTCGATGTTCTTGTTAGTTGTGATATGCTTTCTCCATTTCTCAAGGAAAGCCTTAGAAAGTTGTTGCCGGACCTGAACATGAACTGTCCAGCGGAGCTTCAAAAGAGTAATATCCTGTGTAGTAACACTCCATCATATTTGTGAAGCTTGGAATCTTGAACATTGTCAAGCATGGGTTAAATTGGTTGCCGCTTTTGTCAGGGGCGGCCATGGTGGTTTACCAAATTTAATGTCTCAAATTTTGGCTCGTATAGTCCTTATAATTCTGCGATTAACGGAGAATGTAAAGATATATATTAATTTGTTGGAGTGGTTATTGTACGACTAGAAATTTCATTTAAATTTTTTTCACTTGAGTCATGATTCTAGACCTGGGTTCGACTAAATAGGAAAGTGTTTTTACACCCATTTCGATGGTTCATCAGGATGAGACGATGCAATTTTAAAAAATTGTAAGTACTGAATTATTAAAGTTCATACGAAAAGTCATTATTATTAAGAATGGTACTCGAACCAATCTGATAGTGAGCAACGTGTAATTTACTTCATTCATAATTTGGGCCACATTTGATGTGATTTTTACTTTTTCTTTATGTAAGTGAGTTTTTGAAAGAAGTTACTTTAATTTTTCTTTGTAAATTAATTTTTAAAGGAGTTTTCTATTTCGAAAGTGCTTTTAGAAGAAGTCATGTTGTTACAATTTTTTCTAAGAATCCGTTTGATGGCAAAGGTGGAGAAGGCAAACTAATTCCATGTAAGTTAAAAAAGAAAAATTATCAAAATCATAAGAATTCGATCTCCATGGATTTGGTCAAAAGCATTCTTTAAGTATTTGTACTTTGAAATTTGAACTTCATGTTCACTTTCGTATTAAACAGTCAAGGTAGGAAACAAATTTTTCGGATGTGATATTCTCCATGGAATACGACATAATCAAACGGATCCTAAAAGTTTTTCTAATCGGCTAAAGCACTTTGTTCCTTGTTTGACCATTATATTTACAAAATATTTTTTGTAGGACAATCATTTTTGTAAAATATTTTTTTCTCAAATTCATTTTTAACTACACATTTTTGCAAGAATAGGGGCTTGATAAAATTAGACAAACGAGTTTAAAAGTAACTTTAAATTTAAAAAGTTCATTTTAACTTTTTAGAAGTTATGCCAGACGAACCCTTAATATACGTACGTTAAAATTTGAAAGCATGAGCTAATAGAACCAAATGCAGCTAATAGAATCAATACTTTTGATGTTATCGAAAGTTATTCAATATTTTTCTTCTGTCCCTCTCATACTCTACGGTGCAGCTAATACGACCAATATCTTTGATATTATCAATAACTATCCAATTATTTTCTTCTCATTCTCTCTCTCAAAATTCGAGTGGGTTCGATTTTCAATATACTAAATAAACAAGATTGAAAAAGAAAAAAAAATATATGTAAGTTTTTATGTCTCGTCCATCGATTTTCTTCTTATCTCTCTCGTCTTCTCTTTTCTATTTCCGTGACCTCAAATTAACTAGTAAATAGAAATTACTTTTGTAATTTCAGTTTTGAATTAAATTCATTTATGACAAGTTAAACTAAAATATACAGAATGGAATTAACGAAGAAATAATTAAAATTTTATTTATTATTCCCTACTTTTTATTTTAATTTTAAGTATTAAATAATTAATTGAGATGATACTAGGTTTGTCTCTATATTAACGTCAGCTGTATCTAAGTTTCTCACAAATAAATGTTTGCCTGCGAATCTGACAGACACGAATTACAGCAAGAACAACATGTTGGTATATTATTTAAATTAAGCAAGCTAGTTAATGGGCAAACTTTATCTTAAATTTAAATTTATTTTGATGTTTCGTGGGTTATAATGAGTATGTAATAATATTTTTCAGACACCTACGTCTCTCTTTTTTGGTTACATTCAATTTATTTTATAAAGATATTTGCATCGTCATCTTTAAAAGTTTAAGCAATTAGAGATGAGATAGATTTAATGAGTAATTCATTCTAATTAAATCCGGGATAATTTTTTTTCTTTGTAATTACTACTAAAAAACCGATTTAGGGCGACAAAATCGAACAAACAAAGTTCACCGTGACTTAACTACGGATTCTCAATGGCTATTTTCTATATTTAAAACCAAAGTAAAGTTATCAATAGATTTATTGACAATAATATATACAATACTAAAAAACAGATAGATTTAGCTCGTTGGCAATACGAGCATATTGAGTTATTTTGTAAAATGGTAATATATATTAAGTCAGTTCATTAAAAATGACTTATTTAAAAGTGATCAACAGATTATGCAAAGTAAAAATCGAATAATTTTACATGTTCACTCGATCATCTTTTATCATGTTCATGAAATCGCATCGATCATTTCTATAAACTAAAAAGTCTTTTAAGTGTATACAAATCACGTCTCAACTTCGAGACTATTTACATGCAAATACCTAAAAAGGAAAGTAACATATATAACACAAAAATCCAAGTTAGGACAAAGCCGGTTTAAGCCGGCCATGAAATCTGCCGGCTTACTCGCTAAATCCATTTGCCAGCACTGCAAATTTTCATTTTTTTTTCCTTCCATCTCTTTTCCTCTTTAAAAGCCCCTACATTGGAAGACTCAGTCACATTCTCAACTTTTATTTTCTTCATAAATTTGCAGTAATATATTTCCATGGCGAAGTTATCACAGCAGAAACCTAAGAACAGCTCAAGCAATGGTGATATCAGTGTAAACAATCACGGGATGAAACCGAAACGCACTAGGAAAACTATCCCAAGAGACTCTCCACCTCAACGTAGTTCAATTTATCGAGGCGTCACAAGGTTAGTTTTAACTACATTGCACATACGGGTTATGTAGGCAAAGGATTTGTTAGAGTCGAGTCCCTTGCCACATTGGTCACATAATAGTTCATTCAAGATCAAGCATTTCCTTTCATCACTCAAAGCTCTGTGTTTTATTAGAAAAAATTGGTTGCTGCCTGCAGGCATCGATGGACAGGGAGATATGAAGCACACTTGTGGGATAAGAATTGCTGGAATGAAGCACAAAACAAGAAAGGGAGACAAGGTGAGTAAGTGTCAAGATTAATCCTTATATCAATGCTACTTTTTCATGGTATTTCGGTCGATAAAGTAGTTCAATTTTGTCTATTCTACTTTGTAGTCGTGTTCAATACTATGTTTCTAACATATTGTTTAGACATATTTACCACTCAGTATTGAAGAAATAAACATCGGACAATTGATAAAAATTTTAACTTCTTCATTCTTTGAACATGTCGAATTTCGTTTAGTCCAATCTCAAACATCTCATTTGTGTTTTAGTATTAGATGTATTATATGTACTAATTTTTTTTCTCTGTTTGGCTGTTTTTCTTGCTATGATTTGATGGCATTTTGATGGGGAAATCAGTATATCTTGGTATGTCCAAAATTGTAGCTACTAAAAGTTTTCCTTCTCTCGATTTTCCTGAAGCAAATTTATTAATTTCTCATGAAATTATTTGTTAAATATGGTTCTTAAATAGGTGCCTATGACGATGAAGAAGCAGCTGCACATGCTTATGACTTGGCTGCACTCAAATATTGGGGTCCAGATACAATTCTCAATTTTCCGGTAATTAACATTTTTTTTTCTCATGAATATTGTAAAAACTATATTTTTAAAATATTTATTAATCTATGTCAAAATTCTCGATCGTTTACACACATATTTTACTATATATATAGCTGCAAATGTATGAGAAAGAGCTGATAGAAATGGAGGGACAGTCCAGAGAAGAATATATTGGATCATTAAGAAGGTAATAAATTAAATTAATTAGTGTTTAACTATTTGCTCCTTTTACAAAGGTTTTTATATTGTAGTTGAAATAATTACAGGAAAAGCAGTGGCTTTTCAAGGGGAGTGTCCAAATATAGAGGAGTTGCAAGGTACAAAGTCATTACAATTATGGTTAACTAGCTTTTGTTTATATAAATTGAAAATTTTTGGACTTCAGATTACATAATAAATAATCTAAATTGCATTTTTCCGACTCGATAATATGCTGGACTCAACATGGCATGACAAATTATTTCAATTATCATCTGATCTCATGTTGAATCCAACGTACCAAACATGTCATTCTCTAATGTATAATCACTTAAACTAGGACAAAGCTATCAAACCATATCCTTTGATACTTAGTATTAAATAAAACCGAACACTATAATAAACAAAACTTTAACTTCATCTTTCTTAACATCATAGAATGCATGTTATCTAAACGCTTAAGTTTATTTGCAGGCATCATCACAATGGAAGATGGGAAGCTCGAATTGGCAGGGTCTTCGGGAACAAATACCTTTATCTTGGGACCTACGGTAAAAATCTATTCAAACTCTAATAGTTTCTTGCATGACAAGTAACAAAATATGACAATAATAACATTTATTAAATTCTCTAAATTAATCAATCTGTTAAAAACAAATATATCCCGTCACTAATGCTCAAATATCTCTAAGTTTAGGGTATCAGTGACGGATTTGGTTGGCTGCAAGATCTATAGCAGTCAAATAGCAAGACAAGATTACAAAACTCTAAAAGATATTATGTTTTCTGAATCATTTCCTTAATTTTTCTTCAGCTACCCAAGAAGAGGCCGCGGTTGCATACGACATGGCAGCTATAGAATACCGAGG